>NC_056735.1:807639926-807731320 GCF_019279795.1 Protopterus annectens | reverse complement strand
ATTTATCTGAGTCAACTATTCAATGTGTGTTATTATCTTGGAGCTTTTCTCCTCGGGCCTCCGCTGAAAATGGACATATATCCAGCGGGCTATCGGTCAACAAATGTAAAATAAATAATAAAATAAATATTTGATTTAATTGTTTTATTGTTTTATTAATTAATTATACTAATTGCTGGGTTTTTTTGTTAAAAATGGGAATGTTTGGTATTGTTTGTTACTTCCTGAAGGCTGTTGAGCCGAGGTGCTAAAGTGAAGAACAATAAAACTTTTGGAGCCAGTAGCTTGTTGTTTATTCATTTATTTTATTTTTGGTGGTTGCATATGTAATTAAGATAGGTTAGTCTTGGACCTGGTGTTCTGTCATCATCAACTTTAAGATGTATTTGACCTGATCAGATCATGGCTATGGACTTTTGCAGGCCAGAACATCAAAATTTGCCAGTGATTCAGTAAAGCTTTACTTGAGCATGAATATGGATAAAAATAAAAAAATGAGGCTGCATCAAGACTGCCATCGTAGAATCAAGTATCTATATGTGTATATATATATATATATATATATATATATATATATATATATATATATATATATATATATATGTATGGAGAGAGAGAGACATATGTGTGTGTTGGTGCAACTAACTTCAATGTTTAAAAAATAAGGAAAACTATACTGCTGTTTTAGTTTTTAATGTGTGAGAAAATATACTGTGTTTAAAAATTTAACAAAACACAGAAAGAGGTACACAGGTAGTTAGACCAAATAAACAAAAGGATGAGGGTGGGGTATTGAAAAGAGCCAAACCAAAAACAGATGTAAAAAACATATCCATTTTAGCTATGACAGTGGCTTTGAGCGATAATGCTCTGACTACAGCCCAGGCAACCTGAGTTTGGATATCATCTCTGGTGTTTGAAGTATCAGACATAATGGATGGGGTGTGCCCATCCTGGAGAGATGGAAGGTGGTTCCTGCCTGATTTGTACCACATCCCTGATGAGTGAGCCTTCACTGATCATGTGGAGAGTTATTACTAGGAAAATGTGGGTGTAGCTGCCCAAGCCATTGACTGCAGCCCCTGTCAGCACATATGGTGGAGCAGGCATGCATGCCTGGCAAGTGACATAAGTGGCCTTAGTGGTGTTGTGAATGCTCATGTCACCAACAGTGGCAGGGTTAGATCACAAAGTGAAAAATATCTAATTGCTGTAATGCCAGCAAAAGTGCAAAGTACCCTCATGGCTGCCTGAATAACGGCCTATCAAAGGCAGTGTAATGCCTGATTGAGGAGAAGAGTTATGGGCAGTAGGCATGGGGACAAAAATACTGGAAAATAAATAACCATTTATGCCAAGAAGAGAGAGAAAGTACAGTTGTGTAAAATCTTACCATAATGGTAGAGTAGATGTCCTTGCCTTCAATGCTGCAGTATTCTTAACAGATGTGATTCCTTACCATGGAAGCCCGAACATCTGGCCAGTATACCAAAGACTACTTGTTGCTTTTAAAAGGTATGCTGAACATCACCCAAATGCTCCTTACGTAGAGTAGAGCATAAAGGTGATGTTCAGGCCTACCATAATCAGAATTGAATGCCCCAGTAGGAACACACTCCAAGAAACCAAAGAGGTAACCTGAACATCCAGGAAGGCAAAAGACTAGGCAGATGGAGGGAAGGAGCAAATACTGCATCAGTGAAGGTAAGGACATCTAAAGTTATGGTAAGATTTTACGCAACTCTACTATGCCATTATGTTCAGTGCTGCAGTATTCTTAACAGATGGGAGAGTGCCAAAGCTGAAGAGGAAACTTGGGAGTGTGAAGGTGCAGAAGAGCTCCCTAAAAAAACATGAAGAATGGCACTAACAAAACTAGACCTAGTTTTAGAGATACCATACAACTTGTAGTGCTTAGTAAAGACATGCACAGAAGTCCAGATAGCTGTTTCAAGAATAAAATTAGTATTTAAACCCTTGAATAAAGCACCCAAAGAAGCCGCAACTTTAGTAGAATGAGCCTTATCTGAAAAAGGAAGGCTCTTGCTATGAAAAGTATAAAAAAGGAAATAGCCTTAGAAATCCAAGAAAAAATAGTTTGCTTAGATACAGCAAGTCCTAAAGATCTAGGATGAAAAGAAACAAATAACTGATCAGATTTTCTAACAGCCTTAGTCTTGTCCAAATAAACCCTGATGTGCCTTTGCATGTCCAAAGTATGCAGCACCTTCTCACTGTCAGATTGAGAAAAGAGGAAAAAAGTAGGCAGATTAATAGACTGATTTAGTGATAGCTTATTAACCATCATAGGGATAAAAGAAGGGTGAGTGCGCAAGGACACCCTGTTTTCAAGAAAGACCAAAAAAGGGCAAGCCATAAGGGCCTGCAACTTAGGCAGCCAACTGGCAGAAGTAACAGCTAATAAAAGAAAAGTCTTCCAGAAACACTGTAGCAAGGAAACTGAAGCAGCAGACTCAAAAGTAGCCTGAGTCAGCTTCTCCAAAACAAAATTAAGATCCCAGGGAGGAGGAACAGGCTTCCAAGGAGGTCTAATATTAAGGATGCCATTAAGAAATTGTTTAACCTCAAATCTAGAAGCTAGAGAAGGAGAAAAAGGGAGACAAGCAGACACAGCTGATAAGTGGGCTTTAACGGAAGAATAGGCCATACCAACATTGAACAACTGACACAGATATGAGAGAACAAAAAGAACATCCATAGTAAGTGGGTCCAGGTTACAAGAGAGACACCAAATAGAAAATCTCTTCCATTTGGATAAGGGGGATTTCCTAGTAGAAGGTTTCCTGGCCTCCTGCAAGACTTGCAGCACGTTCTCAGGAAAAAAAAGGTGTCAGTGAGGAATCAAATTTCTATTGCCCACAGTGTCAGTTGAATCATGGACAGGTGGGGATGGATGAGAAATCCCTTGTCTTTTGTGATTAGATCCACACTGTGAGTTAGCTTGTGATGATTGCCCCTGGCTAGATACAGAAGTAGAGGGAGCTAGTGCTGTTGCTGCCAAAAGGGAGCCACCAGCAAGATTTTGGAAGCATCCTGTTGAATCTTGAGCAGGACTTTTGGAATGAAATGAAGGGGAGGGAATGCATAAAGAAGCATCCCCTTACAAGAGAATGGGAGGGCATCCACCTTCCACACCAGAGGACCTGGGACTCTGGCACAAAACAGAGGAAGATGTCTGTTCAGGGGGGAGGTACAAATATCCACTTGAGGAGTACCCCATTGGTATATAATATCCAGAAACACATCCCTGTGAAGCATCCATTCATGAGACTGAGTTAAAGACCTGCTCAGAGTGTCTGCCACAATGTTCTGACCTGAAGGGACACAAACTGCCTGAAGAGTCACTTGGTACTTGACAGCAAGATCCCATACAAGAAGTGCCAACTGGCAAAGAAGATTGATCTCATTCCTTCCTGTTTGTTGATATACCACATCACTGTGGTATTGTCTGTGAACACCTTGAGAGGCCCTGGAGAGAAAAGAGTATGAAAGGCCTGAAGAGCCAGCAGAAAAGCTCTCACCTCATTGACATTGATGTGCTCCTTCTGCTGATGAGACAAGCATACTCCCTGTACTTTTAGGGAGCCAAAAGTCAGCCCCTCCCCATCCCATGTCTGCAGCATCTGTGAACAATTCCTGAGAGGGAAGAGGGAGATGATAAGGGAGCCTTGGATTCAGAGTCAACTGCTGAATCCACCAGTGAAGTTCCTGTCTGAGACAAGGAAGAAGAGGAACTACAAAGTCTAGAGGATGTGCATGTTGGAGCCACACTGACTTCAGAAACCACTGAAACTTTCTCATGTGAAGTTTGGCCAGAGGGAGCATCAGAATGGTGGATGACATGAAACCCATAATTCTCAGAAACTCCCTGGCAGTAATAAAAGCCAGAGGAAGAAGAGTTTGAAATAAATAAATGAGAGTGAAGGTCTTTGGAGGGGGAGGGGGAGGGATGGAAGCATTGGCACCTTCTGAATTCTACAATGCAGAAAAACATGATTCTGAGAAGGAGTCAGAGAAGACTTTTTGAAATTTATAGTGAATCCCAGATTCTGAAGAACGGGAAAAAGCAAAATGAAGACTGTGCAAAAGAGTCACTGGAGAGGACACCTGAATCAACAGGTTGCCTAAGTAAGGAAATATTTGGATCCCTCGAAGCCTGCAAAAAGCAATCACAGGAGCAACCATGGGGAAGTAGAAAGGCCAAAGGGCAAAGCAGAGAACTGAAAATGCCAAGAAGCAACATAGAAACACAAAAACTTCCTAAAAAGAAGATAGATTGGAATATGGAGATAACCATCCTGGAAATCCAGAGAGACGATATAGGCCTGAGGGAGGAAGAGAGGAAATAGAATCTAAAGGGACAACATCCGAAAGAAAGGCACTTTTAGAAAAGTGTTTAACTGAGAGAGGTCTAGATTATGTCTCCAAGTGCCCTCTTTTCTGGCCACTAGAAACAGTCTGAAGTAGAACACTTTCCCCCCTTTGGGGCACAGGCACCTCTTGAACAAAACCCTTGGACAAGAAACCCTGAAGAACCTCTGGTAAAAAGAGAAGTTGTTCCACAGGAGGCTGAGGAATGCCCATAAAAGGACAGGATTTCCACACCATGAAGTACCCATGACAAATGATTGACACAACCCAAGAATCCTGAGTGATCTGAAGCCAAACCAGAAGAGAAAGATGAATGTGGGTGGGAAGAGACAGATAGTCACACAGCACCTGGTTTGTCCAAAAAGGAAGGATTCGGATTCCCCAAAAATTGAGTAGCCTTAGCAGGAGCAGCCCACTTGCCTCTCTTCTTATCTTTTAGTATAGGACAAGATTGCCTGTGAACAAAGGCAGGCTTAGTGCAGTAGCTTTTCAGTAATTTAGACACAGGAGAAACAATCACATGTTTAAGTTCCTGTAAGGCAATGTCCTTATCCTGACAAGACTTAAACAAACCGGCAGCCACTTTCCCAAACAAAAATTTAGAATTCAGAGGAGTGTCCATCAACTTAGCTTTAATATCATCATATAGAGGTTGAAGCCTAAGCTAAGAATGCCTCCTCATAACTGAACCAAAAACATCAGCCTTAGAAGTGGCATCTGCTGCATCATAACTACATTTAATAGAATGACCTGAGAGAAATTCGCTACCAAAGAAAGAACAGAAGTTTTACCCTCAGAGTCTAGAAATTCAAAAATAAGTTGACAGGCCTGAGAAAGAAGAGCCAACACATACCTAGACATATGGGTCTGATAATTAATAGCCCTAAAAGCTAGGGTAGCAAAAGTGTAAATCTTTTTACCCAGCCTGTCCATAGTTATGCTGTCCTTGTCAGAAGGAAATAACTTGGTTGAAAAAAGCAATTGAGAAGGCTTATCAGAGGCAACAGGCACTACTGAAGGATCAGCAGTAGGGCATTTATATAAAAAACAACAATGCTCAGGAACCCTATAAAACCTGTCAGGCTTCTTGGCAGCAGGGGGCAGAGACTTAGGCGCATGAGACATTGGAGAAAGTATCCAGTAAAGCAGGCAAAAGAGGAGGAATAGGCATAGGTTTAGGACCTTCCAACTGCAGCAACTCATAGTACCTCTTATGGATATCAGAGATCTGAGCACAGTCCTACTTGAAAAAATCCATCATCCTAGAGAGTGTGTCCCCAAAGGTAATTTCTTCTCAAAGAACATCAGGACTAATAGATTCCTCCTCCTCTGACCCTTAGTTCAAAGGAGAAGGAATTTGAGAAGAATAAGTCAGGATTCATCAGCAGAATGCAACTCATCCTCAGAAGAATCCTGGTCTCTAGGCCTTTTAATATGAGTAGAGGACCAAGGAGGAGCAGGAACTGAAACCTCATGAGGAGACTTTAAAGACATTAAGGCAGAAAATAACCCTTGAGTAAAAGCTTGCCACTCTCAGACTCCCTAGAAGCAGAAAAAGCATGTTTAATTTTTTGTTTCATTTTTTAAGGGGATGTCCTGATAAGGCCCAGGCTGACAGTCGAGAACTGTAGCAGAAACGTATTCCTTAATCAAAAACTGAGGAACTTCCCTTGGCCACTCAGTAAAAAATCAACCGTGGTTCCTCTGAACATCCAAGATGGACACCTGCAAAGCCTCTTTGGACATGCTGCCAGCCAGATCCTCACCAGCCTCTAACACGGTTATGGCATAGAAGTCTGCCAACACAGCTGGACAAGGCTCTTGGCTTGTAATGACCTCAGGAAAAACACTTAGCAGAGGGCAGACAGCAGAAGATTCCAGTTGTACCTTTTTCACCTTCTTTCCAAATGGCTGACCCTCAGCACGGGAGAGTCCTTCCATTGTATCTTTAGCGAGTAGCATAAGATGCTGGTTCTCAAGATACAAGAAAAGGGAAGAAAGTCCACTGTGAAGGTTATTCAGACATCTGACAAATAGAACAAGATGTATGGTTATGAGAAGCACCTAGACAAAAAAAAGACACTTATAACAGTTTCTATGGGGAATCTGTCTCCCACACTGGCATTTACCCTTCCTGGATGACATTAACCCCCAAGGAGCATGAAAATAAGAAAAAAAAAATCCCCAACCAGACACTTATCTTGCAAGTATAGTAAACAGACGTAGGTAGTTACTGGTGAATGAAAATGCATTCAACTGGCAGAAAATGGATGCAGGTAAACAGACCAGTGTAAAAGATACGTTCAGACAGGCTGCAAAGTTCTGTTTTTGGTGGGCCTGAATGTCATCTTTATGCTTTACATTATTCAGGGAGTGTTTGCAGACATTCAGAGTACCTTTAAAATAACAGGAGTCTTTAGTAGACTGGCCGGACATTGGGCTTTCATGGCAGGGGAACCCATATGGTTTGAATACTGTAGCAGTGAATGTAAGGACATCAAATGTTAGACTTTTCTCACCCTGTTATTGCTTGTTAGGAAACAAATCAACAGATACATACTGAAGGACACTCAAGATTTTCTTCTGCTATGAAATAATTTTAGAAATGAAATTTAAGCACTAACATTTTTCCCATCTCGGTACTTCTCACCTTTCACATTTCCCCGTTTGATGCTGTAAATCATCACCCAAACCAGAATGCGTGTTTACAATTGGAGAATGAATACAAATTTTCAAATTAAGAGATATTCTTTTCATAGTTTCATAGTATAGTACTAGGCTATCTGCCCTGGGGCATTTGTAAGCCTAGCCATAGTGATGTGGCTTTTGCCACCCCATGAAATGGAACAAAAATGTACAGAATAAATCTAGAATACTGTGCCTCTGTCTAGTAGTGACACAGTGAAGGTCCCCTTATATAATAGAATTAGTTTACTGTGCCCCTGTCTAGCAGTGACACAGATGTGACCCCTGGGGCAAACCTACGATCTCCCATCCCCTCATCAAGATTTCTCTTGAAGAGAGTCAGTGAGGGGCTCTGCCTAATATGAACTGGGATCCTGTTCCAAAGCATGGGAAGCCTCTGGGTTATGAATCTATCCCTCCAGCATGTCCTATTCATACTTGTGCCGAGGATTAAGTCTTTAGCTCTCGTGGTCCTGATGGAATTGGATTTTTTGAGGTGGAGCATGTCCATCAGATCCTGATTGGACGTGGCCTTGTACGTCAGGCAGAGATCACCTCTGAGTAGGCAGTATGCTACTGAATAGAGCTGAAGTTTCTTTAGTCTGGCAGAATAAGACATATGTTGGAGACCCTTGATCCTTTTGGTGAGGTACTTTTGTGGTCTCTCCAGCTGTTGCAAGTGCCGGGTGAGGTACATACCAAATGGGGCATTGTACTCAATCATGGGTCTGATGAGGGAGGAATATGGGGGTACAATGACATCCTTGGATCTGGATGTGAAACCCTTCATGATGAGGTGTGAAAGGTAGAATGTTTTTCTAACCACTTTGCCAACGTGGGTGTCAAATGAGAGGTCGCTGTCTACTTGGGTCCCTAGGTCTCTGATTACTTTTTCCGTACTCAGTGGGTTGCTGTCTATGTGATAATTTGTGGGTATTTTGTTTTACAAAGGGATGACTATACATTTTTGGCATTTAGTCTAAGGCCGTGACTACGGCACCAGGTGTCCGTTCAGTGAGGCCTTTTGTAGGATGTGTGTATCTGCTGGTGTATCGACTATGGCGCCTAGTTTGCAGTCATCTGTGAACTTTGTCAGCCACAGCCCCCCATGTTTGCTTTAACATCTGAGAAATAAATGCCGAACAAGAGGGGTCCCAGGACAGATCCCTGTGGGACACCACTTGTGACTGGCTTTGAGTCTGACATTGCTCCAGCGATTTTAACTTTATGGGTTCTGTCCTTTAGCCAGTTTGCAACCCATCTAGTGACATAAGGGTTTACTTTTAAGCTGTTTAGCTTATCTATGATGCCTGAGTGGGGTATTGTGTCGAAGGCCTTAGTCAAGTCCAGGTATGCTGTATGGACTGCTTTGCCCTCATCAATGGCTCTAGTGACTGTTTTGAAAAGTCAACCAGGTTTAAAGGCAGGATCTGCCCTTTACAAAGCCGAACTGGGTGGGGTCAAGCGTCTGTAGGTCCCCTATGTCTCCGTTTATGAGTTCCATAATGATTCTTTCCATTGCTTTGCAGACCAGGCTAGTCAAGCTTATGGGGCGGTAGTTTCCAGGGTCTGTCGAGGCACCCCCCTTGTGGAGTGGGACCACTGTTGCTGTACGCCAGTGTTCAGGTACATATCCCAAAGTAAAGCTAAGGTTAAATAGCATTTTATGTGTGGGTTTAGCTCCTCTTGGAGTTCACGTAACACGTACCTTGATACCGTCAGGTCCCTTTGATGCTGTGTTTTTTGCTTTGTTTAGGGCGGTTCTCACTTGGACATCTGAGATGACAGGGAGATTACATTCAGCTGGGATAAGTATTTCTTCTTTTGGGGGTGAAGGAGGCGAGAAATTTGCACTGAACCTGTCAGCCAGAATGTTAGCAATATCTGTGGGTTCAGTGTATTTTTTGTTGTTGTGAACCAACTCTGAGCATATCTGAGGGTTTCCACCCAGGTTTCTAACATAGCAGAAGAAGGCTTTGTGGTTATCTTTAGTGTCCTTAGTGATTTTTCTCTCAAAGTTTGCCTTGGGTGTTTTTATGAGAGAACGTAGTTTTCTGCTAATGTTGATCAGAGATGTCTTCCCAGATGTCTTCCCTTCATTGGATTTCGCTCTGACGTGCAGTAGCTTTCTTCTTTTGTTATACAATTTGTTTATGGCTGAGGTCCACCAGACAGGACGCTTACATTTGGTGGAGAGGGACTTGGATTTGTTTGGGATTGCATGATCCATGCATTCTTGGAGATGTCCATAGAAAGCATTTGTGAAGGATTCGGCATTGTGGGATGTGGTATCCACTGGCACAGTGGGCTTAAAGGATACCATCTCAGTCTTAAGAAGAGTGAAGTCTGCTTTTGAGAAGTTTTTCACTGTGGTCTTTTGTGCTGGGGGTGGATGTGGGATATGTATATCCAGGGTGATTAGTTTGTGGTCAGATCTCACTAGTGAGGGGTTTACTTCCGGTGTGGAGCATTTTGTCCCCATGTTTGTGATGATCAGGTCTAGTATACTATCTCCCCTAGTGGGAGAGGTGACTAGTTGTTCCAGTGCATTTGAATTTATGAATTCCAGGAACCTTTGGGCTAGGGTGTTAGGGCTAGAATAATGTACCCAATCTATGTTTGGGTAGTTGAAGTCTCCCAGTATGATGGTATTTTGTGATACATTCATATCCTCCAATGTCTTCAGGAAGGCTGAGTGGGGTTCTTGAGATTGGGAGGGTGGTCGGTAACATGCTACCAGTTGTATAGCAGTTTTGCCTATGGTTAGTTGCACCTGTATGGTCTCTGATGCTTCATGTGTTGCTACTAACCTGGAGGTGTGGGTGTCCTTTATGAATATGGACACTCCCCCTCCATTTGTGGTTCGGCCCGGGTTTTGGAGCCGAAAAGCATGATACGCGGTATAGCCTGGTAGCGCTGGGGTGCTCTCAGGAGCCTTGAACCAGGTTTCAGTTACTGCACAGAAGTTGATGTTCTCCATGCTGATGAGTGCATCAAGTGCCTGCATCTTGAGATTTAGACTTCTGGCATTGAGCAGCATTACCCTTAGTTTTTTTCCATTTTTGTTTTCTAAGGAGGTGGGTTTGTCTTTTGAGCCTTGCCAAAAAAAGGCACTATGGGGGTGGCAAGAGCCTTAGCCAATATCTGGAAGCCCAGTGGTGACAGGTGTAAGCCATCCCTTGCGAAGCAGTGTGGCTTGTTCAACATATCATCCCAGGCAGACAGACATTGGATCCCCTTAGAATGACACCAGTACTTGAGCCAATTGTTAAAGCTGATCATCTTGTCTTTGTATTGTGGTATCATTCTTAGTGAGGGCAAGATGCTGCTCAGGGTCAGGGTCATACCAGCCTGGGCTACATAATCGGAGAGCTCCTCTATGTCTCTTTTCATGTAATCCAGGGAGGTACGTCTCAGGTCATTCACACCAACATGGACAATGACGGAGTCATATTTGTACTTGCTTTGGAGTGACCTGAGTGCGTGTGTTATGTGGTGGATCCTAGCTCCCGATAGACAGCTCACAGTCATCTTCCCCTTGTTCAGCCTGGTCAGTGGGACATCAGTGTGTCTGACTATGGAGTCACCTATTACCAGTGTATCAGGCAAGGTGTTTGGCCTTAAGGGCTACGATTGGTCGACACACTAATTTATTGAAGTATGTGTTGCATGTGTTTTGTTTTGAGGTGGTGGATTTTTGGATGTCTGCTTTGGGAGCCTCTGTTGTTTTGGTAAGTTTTTTATTAGAGCCTCCGAGTATGTCTTTGTGTTTTTATGTGTTTGGTTTGCAGTTGTGGTAGGTCTATGTGGGACTGGGATTGTTGTGTGTGTGGTTGCCATCTCCTCCTGTCTGGTCATGCCAGCCCTGAGTTGAGAGAGTTCAGCCTCCAGTTTGGCTATATAGTTGCATCTCTCACATGTATTTGTGTTTGTTGGGAGGAGGAGAGGGTTGTCCGTGTACATGAGACAATTGTAGCATTGTCTCAAGATGCCCAGATTGACCAGCTGAACTGGAGACAATGCCAGTAATCTACCACTCGACATGCTAGAACAGTATAGGGGAGTGGTATACCTTTAAGGGAAGTGGGTATTCACAGGGGTGGTAAGTAGATGTAGTGCTTTGCTTAGTACGAGAGTGCTTATTGAGAACAAGTGCTAGGCTTATAATACAGTGAGTAGTCTGGTTATACTAAGAGTAGAGCTTCCTTAAGGGAAAATTTGAAGAACAGACTTGGCGGAGCCAGAAAAAGTTTAACCTTGTTTAACGGCTGCTATCGTCTGACAGCAAAAGCCGATGCAGCGGATTTTAAACAGTGAACTACAAAAGAGCTGGAAATGGTCCCAAACAACCAATTACTACAGCTTCTTGTGCTGAGGTCACTTCCCCCAAGGACAGGTAGGCTGTTCAAGGCTTCCCACTCCCACTGGTGAGGAAAGAAGCTTCCTTCTATCCAAGTAAGGTAATGGACAACACAGGAACTACACCACAGCCCAGAATACAGCAATGCCTGTAAACTGGTCTAAACTAGTCGAGGAAGGCGGGAAAACAAGGATTTTTTTGTTTGTTTTTTTGTTTTTTTGGTAGAAACACACAGAAAATGCAGAAACAGTGATAAATTAGTTACACAGGCTAGCACACTTTAGTGGGCAGTTAAATTAAACAAACAAACAAGCAAACTTTCGATCAAATTCGACTAAAATGTAACTTTAAGTGTAGATTTTAAAATAATGCAGCAATCAGTTAAAAAACAGTTCAGGCTAGTTCAAGGTAAGCTACAGAAGCTATTTCAAGTGAAAAAAAAGCAAAGATACTTAAATCCAGAAGGTAGTCGCTTTTCTGAGTTCCTTGCTGCTAGGACCACTCTGTAAACCATGTGGAGCTTGTCTGAGCAGTATAGCCAGAAAAAAACGCCCAGAGGCGGATTTTAAACAGTGAACTACAAAAGAGCTGGAAATGGTCCCAAACAACCAATTACTACAGCTTCTTGTACTAAGGTCACTTCCCCCAAGGACAGGTAGGCTGCTCAAGGCTCCCCACTCCCACTGGTGAGCAAAGAAACTTCCTTCTATCCATGTAAGGTAATGGACAACACAGGAACTACACCACAGCCCAGAATACAGCAATGCCTGTAAACTGGTCTAAACTAGTCGAGGAAGGCGGGAAAACAAGGATTATTTTTTTGTTTTTTTGGTAGAAACACACAGAAAAGGCAGAAACAGTGATAAATTAGTTACACAGGCGAGCACACTTTAGTGGGCAGCCTCCACAGTTAAATTAAACAAACAAACAAACAAGCAAACTTTCGATCAAATTCGACTAAAATGTAACTTTAAGTGCAGATTTTAAAATAATGCAGCAATCAGTTAAAAAGCAGTTCAGGCTAGTTCAAGGTAAGCTACAGAAGCTATTTCAAGTGAAAAAAAAAGCAAAGATACTTAAATCCAGAAGGTAGTCGCTTTTCTGAGTTCCCTGCTGCTAGGACCACTCTGTAAACTCACGTGGAGCTTGTCAGAGCAGTATAGCCAGAAATAACACCCAGAGGTGGATTTTAAACAGTGGCAGCTCCTGACATTTCGCATGATGTTTCTTTCTGTCTACAACATAAGCAAATTTTTACACAGTTGTTTCAAAAATATGTCCTATTTGCAATGAAAACATGCCTTTTTCTTGATGAAACAAAAATAGAATCTGAATACTTTGTCATCATCAGTAATACATTCTATACTATGTATATTTTGACATATATTTTACTAAAATCTTGCAATACTATATTTTCATCTTCTGATCAGTAATGATAGTGACATTGATTCAAATGTATACTGCTCAAGTCAACATTTCTTCTGTATTCAGAAAACTTTAAAATGCATGCATTAAGCATAAAAAGAAAAAGGCCTAACATAATTATTATAATGGTTATAAGCATAAAAACTTGAGAATCCCTTCTGACCATCCAGAGAAAAGGTTTGTTAACCATGCCCATTTGGAACTCTTCGCTTCTTTGGCATGAGAATATTCAGCAACTTTCTGATTTATTTTCTAGGTCACTACAAATGGCACTGGTATTATCAGGAATAAAAGCCCAGCCCATTGTTTGAATGAATGCACATATACTCCTTTTAGAGCAAGGCTAAAATAAAGTACATTGCGGTTGTGTCGCACCACACTGTGGTTTGCAGTCAGTTCTTGAGTTATCAAATTAATAGACTTAAAAGTGGAATTACTGAGTAGTCCCAGGAGCTTAGATAACTTCTTAAGCTCCCAGATAGAGTTCACCATCCCATAAGCAGGTACAATGCCTGCATCAGAAATTACCCAATCACCAAAATCCTTGTGAGCATGCACTTTAAAATCAGTTTGTTGTACAGTAGTATGATACATTAAAATCAGTTTGTTGTACAGTAGTATGGTATACTCTGGAGGCATCTATTTTACCAGGTGGGTTTGGAATGTATTTAATGTCTCTCCTACAGTGAGTTTTATGAATTTTTCCTTCCAGTAAAGCAGCTGTGTGTTTAATAGTTGGAATGCCATGACCAATATAACAACAACTAGACCAGTCTATGGGTGAACAGGGGCAAGTTTATTTTCCACAAATGTGAATCAGACCAGGATGAGGTAACAGAATCATGTTTTTTTTTTAACTTCCTGGTCAGGTAACTTAACTGCGTTTAGTTACAGATGTGAGCTGGATGGCAGACATCGAATCAGCTTGGATAGCAAATAGTTCACAGTGGGTTCCAGATTTGGTTTGGCTGGCAGAATGTCAGGAGCTGCCACTTCCAGATTCAGCGATGTCCCTAGTTGCTGTCTGGTCTGGCTGGCAATAGTTTCTGCTGGTTCTCATGGTCTGATATCAGTGGGCTGTCGGTTGTACTTGTCACAGAGAGGGTCTTTTTAACATGCGATATGGATCCTGGTGGAGAGGCCCTCACAACAGATAGTAGTAGCAGTTGTGAGCAAAACCAAGTATGGTTCTTTCCATCTCGGGCTAAGTGAGTTTCTTTGTGAATGCACATTGATGTATCAAAGCCTCCAGGATGAAGGTCATGGTGATCATGCTCTGTTGGTCATTGGGCTGCATGCAGAACAACACTATGTTATTTCTGCAAAATAGAACTTGGGGATTTACAACACAAATGCATGGTTTCATCAATATCTTGCAATTTTACCTTCTTATGAAGGGGGAGCAGGCATTGTCATGGGTCTACCCATGAGGATTTCATGAGGTTACAATTTTCTAGAGGCCCTAACTGCACTTCTAATACTAAATAAAACTAAAGGCACTGCTTCTGGCCATTTAAGACCAGTTTGTCACAAACTTTAACTAGTCAAAGCTCAATAGTCTGATCAGCTCTCTCCTGTCCTAAAGGCTGTGGTCTATATGGACAGTGAAAGTGCAATTTAATGTTTAATACTTTACAAAGCTACTGTATTACTTGACTGGTAAAATGGGATCCTTGGTCAGAATAGATGCTACAGGGAGCACCAAATCTAGGGGTACATTCTAACAATAACTTGCTTGCTACTTGTGTGTGAATCATTCTTAACACATGAATATGCTTCTACACATCCAGAAAAAAACACTAGCAATCACTAAAGCATATTGGCATTTCTATACTTGAAGAAGATCAGTGAAGTCCCACTGAAGGGAATGAAAGGTCCCCAAGTCTTTTGCAAAGATTGAACAGGTGCAGGTACTTATTTGTACATGTTATGTTCTAAACAAATTATGCAAGTAGTTACAAAATGTTGAGCAACTTCAGAGAGATGAGGGGCATACCAATCATTGGAAATTTATTTTAGTAATGCATTTTTACCCAAATAAATAGGCAGGTTGTAGGTTTTGACTGACTGATTTAGGAACTTTATTTGGGCTACTTGCCGACCATCTGGATTGTGACACAAGAGGTCCATAGAACAACTGCAGTCATTGCTTATCAAACTCTTACTCTCAGAGTTCTCTTGTCTGGTTTTGGAAAAACAATACCTCTTATAAAACAGTTATTATCATTCAGTTGCTACAAAAATATAACCTGAACAGGAAAAGACAATACAGCCTGTCTTGCCGCCATATCTTCAAATGTGTTACCTTTGTAACAAAAGATTTATCGGACTTATGTGTGGCACATTTCACTATATCAATCTCCCTTGTTAATAGTAAAGAATCTTGTAATTCATTAACAAAAGCAGCATTTCAGTAACTGTCTTTGCCGATGTTAAATAGTGTACCAAAATCATAGACAAAACCAAAGGCACAACAAGAGTCAGTGAAAATGGTTGCTGAATGATCTTTGCCAGTTTTATAGGCTTCAATAATAGCTACAAGTTCAGCTACTTGAATAGATACATTTCCGTTTAATTATCCAGTTAACATTTTACCTTACATGCAAACAGAAAAGGCTGCTACAAGTTCTCCATAATCTCTTTGAACACAGGAGCCATCTATGAAAATAATCAGGTCTGTATTCTGCAAAGGAACATATTTTAAATATAATTTAGAGGAAGAACAATGTTAGGGATTAAAGAAGCTGGGTTAAGTGGTGGACATCAAATAACCTGTACAGAAGGGTTATTAAGGAAAGGCAATCCATATTAGGCAATCATGCTGCAGATAAATGTTGTGTTTTAGTCTTAAGTAACAGAGCTTCTACAGATTGGAGAACTGCCATGTAAGTCTTGTGCTTAGGAGTTGGTGCAGCCATCACGTCTACCTCTCAACCTCTTAGGGCAAAAAATCTGGACAAAGTCTAAAATGATGGGGGGACAGATTTTAAATATTGCTCTTACAAACTTAGAAAGTTGATCGAATAACAGGTTTTGCATAAGCATGAATTTTCTGAAGGCTGTGGAGTCTTAAACTCAAATGTCTGTCTTTTATTTAATGATTTCAATCCTCAGCTATTTGCCAGAAAAGTACAGATTTTAGGAGGAACACACCAAAAATATGAGGCAAAAATCTGGATATTCTGCAAATATCTGTACAGTTGAGAGGTGGACTACACCAGCCAACACGGCCACCTCCATAGGACAGTGGGGGAGAGCTGCAGCTACAGGATCAAGATTCTTACTGAAACAAGCAACAGGTCTAAAACCATCAGTTCTGTGTTGTGCTAACAGTCCTAATGCTAACTTTATTTCCTTCACTACAGAACAGAAAAACAATGCACAAAAGCTTGTTCATGATAATCCTGTCAGGGTAAAGATTCTGGGGTATTTTTCTTCAACGATTCTAATAAAAATGTTACCACTTCTGCATAGTTAGAAATCTATTCTCGACAGAAACCTGTTAAACCCAGAAAAGCTTGCAGCTACTATCTTTCTGTAGTGCCAAAATAGAAACTGCTTCTAAGAAAGCACCTAAGAGTGTTAAGCAATCCTTATAATCACTGGGAATAAAGGAATACATTATTGAATATGCAGGACTTGTAAGTTATCTTACAGTATATATGGGCAGGCAGTTTAGGCCTTGTAGTCCCTATTTGACACTGCATTTTAAACATGATTTCGTTCCATTTTTAAGGGACAGTATAGATTGATTTTAGAAGGAATTCATAAATCCCTTCTGCAAGGTGCAAACAAGTTAATAACTTTGCACATTTAGTGGAAAATTGCATGGTTTGTCTGCAGACAAAATACATCTATGTAATGTAATATACCACAGTTTGCTGCTAGTTTTTTACAACACGAAAGCTTGTTAGTGTAGGTGGTATTCAATTATTCACAAACTTGATTTTCAAGGAGAAGCAAAAAACAGAAAAAGCCAGCAAGCCGCTTAGGATAAAAAAATGACTGTACAAAAAAAAAAATCTCATAATGCCAGGAGCACCACAATTATGCTCCAAAACATCAGAAAGGTATTTAACAAATATTACCACTAAGCGCTGCTAAGAATGGGTCTCATTCTGGGGATTAACAGCAGACAGTGCCATATATATATATATCTATATATCTATATATAGATATATATATATATATATATATATATATATATATATATAAATATATATCTATATATATATCTATATCTATATATATCTATATATATATATCTATATCTGTATATATACATATATATATATATATATATATCTATATATATATATATCTATATATATATATATATATATATATATATATATAGATTATATATATATATATATATATATACATATATATATATATATATATATATGTATTATATATATATATATATATATAGATGCACACACACACACAGAAGCACACATATATCATTATCACCCTTTTTTCCCATTTTTATATGGGTTCATGGTATCATGTTAACTTTCATCATTTCTCTTGATTCAATGCCACTCTCCTACCTTCTTTGACAATCTTACCTGAGTATCGCTGGTCTTCACTCATACAGTCCATCTACTCTTTGCTGATCGCCTTTGTTTCCTCTTGCCTTTTTCCAGCCTCCCCGAAATGGTCTTTACCAGATTGTCTTCTGTTTTTCTGCACTTGTACCCAAACCACAGTAATGTGTTCTCTTTGACGTTCTCTGCAACTGGACCTAGCTTGATTTTTGCTCTGATGTACTCGTTTATTTTTCTGTCATACAGTGTACATCCTACCATGTATCTCAGGCACTTCATCTCCATCACCTCTAGCTTCCTCAACTGCTCGGCCTTTACTATGCAGGCTTCTGTACCATACAGTAGTGCTGGTCATGCCACTATTTTGTACGCCTTACTTTTCAGATTTTATGGCATTCTTCTGTCATGCACTACCCCTGACACTCTGTGCCATTTGGCTGCAGCCCCTCTGATTTTAGCTTTGACCTCCTCATAAAGACTTCCCTTCTCCTTAACCACCCCTGCTAGGTATTTGAAGCTGTTAACCTGTTTCACTATTTCCCTTCTATCTGAATTCTCAATGTCTTCTGATTTCCCAATTCGCTGCAATTACAACTGTCTTGTGTGTGCTCAGTTTCATCCTGTGTGCCTTTTGTTTTGTATTCCATTCCCTCGCTTTTGCTGATGTTCCTACTCAGAGTTTGTCTGCAATACCACATTATCTGCATACGGCAACTTTGTTGATCTGTCCCCACCAGCCTTTCTGCTAATGTAGTCCATCAACAGTATGAACAGCAGTGAGCTCAGAGCTGAACCCTGATGCACTCCCACTCTGAGTGGGAACCCCTCTATGAGACTGAACACTGTTCGTACTTGAGTCTTTTTGTCCTTGTACATAGAGTGTATTAATTCTACCAATGTTTCTGGGACTTCAGACCACTGTAGGACTGCAGTAATCAACTTTCTTAGGGCCTTGTCTCCAAGTTAAGGATGTGGACTCTTTCCTCATCTCTACCTTCTTCTCAGCTATCAGTCTCACTGCAAACATTGCGTTGGTTGTGCTGCATTCTGATCTGAATCCAAACTGCTCATCTCCCATCTTACTTTCTACTACTCTTCATATTTATTTACCTGACAGTCTCTCCAGAATGTTTCTTCAGTGTGACTGAAGTTTGATATCTCTCTACTGCCTACATTTGTGGATGTCTCCCATGTTTTTGTACATTGGCACTAGTATTATCCAATCATCTGGAATACTCCTTTCTCCCCATACTGATATGAATAACATCAGGAGCCATTTCTTCCCTATCTCGCCGAACATCTTGATCATATCTGCTGTGATTTCATCTGAGCCAGCTGCTTTCCTTGACTTCATTTTTCTTAGTGCTGTTCTTAATTCTTCCAGGATGGGCTTCTCGTCTTATTTTATTGTAGGCTGTGTCTGGGCAGTACGGCTTCTCTGGGGTTTTCTTTATTCCGAAGCTGCTGGAAGTATTCTTTTCATCTGCCTTTGATGTCCTATTAACTGGTGAGAAGGTTATTACTGGCATTCTTTGCAAATGGTATATGACTATCTTCTTTATATTTCTGAATTTGCTTTGCAACCTGACAGAGTTTCTTTTTTCCCCATCTACCAAGTCACTTTTCAGAAGCTGGTGTAGTGCCTCTGATGCCTTGATCTTTGCTCTTGCAACTCTTCTCTTAACCTCTTTGTTAGCCAGCCAGTATTCCTTCTTAGCCTAGTTTGTATTTTTTTTCTCTCATGCTTTCCTGCACTCCTTCTTTCTTTTGATGACCTCCTGAACTTCTGCATTCTATCACCAGCTTTCCTTATGTTCCTAATTCCCATACCTGTTTCAGTCACATATCTATTCAATAGTCCTCACACATGCTATGTTGAGATATTGCCATTCTTTTTCAACTCTACCTATTTCCTCTTCTTCTTGAGGTGTGAGAGCTCTGAATTATTCCTTGATCTCCTGTGCTGTCTCTCTCCAGCCAATTTCCAGTTCTTCAGTTGAGTCTCTGTTGACCTCATGGCTTTCTCTGACAACTGCCTGCAGCTGATTTTGGCAACCAGTGGTTTATGCTGTGGGCTGACTGTTTTGCTTGGCATAAGTTTGCAATCACCCTTTCCTGCCAAGGAGAAAGTCTACCTGAGTTGCATGTTGGCCACTTTTGTATGTAACCTTATGATGATCTCTCTTGCTGAACCAGGTGTTAACCACCATCAAGCCATTTTCCAGACAGAAGTCTAAATTGTATTTCCATTATTCATGTTGCTGCACCTATGTGGACACAGGTAGTCTTCATATCCTGTTTTTTCTGTCTCGATATGTGCATTTAGGTTATCCGTTATCAACACCAATTCATGTTGTCCTGACAAAACATGCATATAGTGAGGCAGAAGCTTCAGAGGACAGTGAGGGATGTCATCAGAATTAATGACAGACTCATGGCAATCAGACTCCAGTGTAAGAATAGGGCATTGTTCATAATCTCAGCCTATGCTCCAGAGCAGGGTTATGATGGTGACGAAAAGAGTGCATTAGGATGGTAGTTGCTGGACTTATGAGATGTCAAAACTCAAGACGAAACAAAAGGAACACGGTACCCAAAAATTGCAACCAGCAGCAACCACTAAAACTGTAAAACAAAGGGCACTTGAAGGCACCAGATGAAAGGAGACACCACTTCCAAAG
Organism: Protopterus annectens; assembly: GCF_019279795.1. Taxonomy (NCBI): domain Eukaryota; kingdom Metazoa; phylum Chordata; order Ceratodontiformes; family Protopteridae; genus Protopterus; species Protopterus annectens. Next base: position 807,711,224 of record NC_056735.1, on the reverse strand, counting down.
TTATAAAGTTATAAAAATCTATCCTTTATTAATGCTTAATGAAATCACCATGCTTTTTCTATATCAGTTTTGATAACTTGATAACTTCAGAAGTGGTGTCTCTTTTCATCTGGTGCCTCCAGTGCCCTTTTTTTACAGACCTAGTAGATAAATCTCTTTTCTAAACATTTTGTGCTAATAAATAATGAAATAGCAGCATGCTAAGTAGGACAGACTAGAAAGGTGAAATAAATACATTTCTCCAGTCCTTCTGGTTTCCACTTCAAGGCCTTTTACCCATGGGTAATGCCTGGTACACCACTTGCAGTAGTTACCCAGAGGTAATATTTACTATGTGACAAATTACTTCAGTTAGCTTTTACATACTTGGAGGTACAGCACCTCTACTATGAGGTTGTTACACATTACCTGAATCCTTACAATGCCCCTGTAAATGAACCGCAGCTTTGCTGCTCTTTTATCATATCTCATCCTTTCATTCACCATCTAAAGCTCATGACTATAGATGAAGATTGTTCATAAACTGGTAAACTTAGAATGTTCTGTAGTCCTATCTTACCTTCATTCTTATATATGGGTTCGGAGCCAATCCTCGGCTCTGACTCGGCCGATTGCAAAGCTTGAAGTCTCTAAGTTGGCTCGTGGCAAGGTAGGTATACCATAATGCACTACTAACAATCCCCAAATCTTGTTTGCCACTCTACGAGTTCAGAAGTGTTCTCTTTTTTGGCCGTGGCTAAGTTGGAATATTTTTTTTCTTCCAATATTTATAGTGTTCCTTTTTACTGTAAAGTTAGTTTATTATTAATAGCTTACTGTTGTTAACTTGCTAGCAGTTAGTTATTGTGTTTTTTTTCTGAGGTTTTATTGCTAATTGTTGTTGCTGATTGTTGGCCGTCACTTCCACAGGCCTTCTTTTAGTGGTATCCCTTTGTCTTTGTTGTGCTAGTTATTGCTAATCTTTCTCAGGCATGGGTCCATTTTAGTTAGAGGACCTATTTTTGCATTACTGTTGCTTGTTTATTCTCTATCTCGCCTACCCCTCTGTTCGGGACTAGGCCCGTTTAAGTTAGAGGACCTAGTCCTCTATTGCCCTTCTCCCTTTTGTGCTGTTTCTTGAGCAGGGCTAGGCCTATTTAAGTTAGAGAAACTTGTCTTTTCTTATTGTCGTTTTTTGCTGTCTACAATTATAATCTGTTGTCGCAGTTGTGGTAGTTATGTCTAAGGAAACTAAAGACCATAAACCTTCGGGTTTTAAGAAATGCCCAAAATGTTCACAAAAAATGTCCCTGACCGACGGGCATAGTATTTGTGTTTATTGTTTGGGAGCCATACATCTACAGGAGACATGTACCTTTTGCCATTCTTTTAGTTCCCGGGTTCTTCAGGAAAGGAAGAACAAACTGATTCTGAAAGGTCTCCTTAAGCCTTTCTTTGAGGAGGATTTAGCTAGTTCTTCCTCTTCTCACTCCAGGTCTCCCTCTTCAAAAAAAGAGAAGGTTAAGTCAGTGAAAAGACAGTCTCTGACACCTACTGACAAATCAGGACCTCCAGAGAAAGTTGCCAAAGTTGTCAAATCTTCTACCTCTTCAGCTCCTCTGCCTTCAGAACCAGTGGAGGCTATTGATGTAGACCTTCCAGTTTCGGCCCCAAGTTTTTCGGAGCCTGTAGCTGAATCCATACCTTAGATCCAGTCAAAAGACTTACTACCGGTATCCTCGACACTTAGATCTCCAATTTTGCAGAGATCTCGATCCCCTACCTTGTCTTCCAGATCCTCCAGGACTCTCTCTGATGAGGATGTCGAGAGGGTGGCGCATAAACTTTTGAAGTTGTCAGCGCTAGCAAATTTGTTGTCGGCTCCAACCCAATCAGTTCTGGAGCCATCTAAGACCATATTACCTGCTTCTGTTCCTCCTCTGAGCCATGCCGGTCTTTCGGAGCCAGATCTATCGGTGCCGTTTGTTGTGTAACCATCGGTTCCAGCACCCCAAGTGGTTTTCTCGGAGCTGAGTTCCACTCCGACACCTTCAGTGCTGTCCCTGGTGTCTAGGAGCCAAAGCTCACCAGTCGGCCCCGATAGGGACACTTGGACCCGAACTTCTTCTGTTCCGAGCCTACCTCTCGGTGCGTCAGCTCAGCTGAGCTCGGATCCTACATCTGTCTCAGAGCCGATCGCTCTGGAGCCAGGGGCTACTTCCACTTCTTCGGAATCACTGGTGTTCTTGGAACTGGCAGGATCTGCCTTCGACATGATGAGGAGCTTGCTGTCTAGATCTTCAGCCCTACACAAGGGTACCGATGTTCTTCCCCGTCAAGCTCCGACCTCTGTCTTGGCACCATCCCTCTCTCATGACAGCAGAGACCTGCAGCCTCAGGAGCCCCCCTTGGTTGGACCCAGTCTTCCGAGACCTCCCCAGAATACCCTTTTGAGGAGCCTCCTTGGAAGAGAACTTGCAAGAGGAAGCATGTAGACTTCCCTGATGAGTCCATCACCTCTGACACTGACCTCGAGGAGTCAGAAGGGTCCCCTAGGTTGTCCTCTGATGATATCTCCTTCATAGATATTGTAGACATCCTGAAATAGAGAGGCAGCTGGCACACCATCACCCCTTCTGATGAGGAGTCAGTGCAACTGAAGGCTTTTGGGTCTCAACATTCAGCCTCTTGGGAGTCTCCACCTTTCGATGAGCTGTTAGATTTGGTGAGTCAAAAGGTGTGGGAAACTCCTGACACCATGGAACCAGTCCCTAGAAGGCCGGACAAATTCCTTTCAGCTCCCAAGGAAAAAGAGTTCTGACCAAAGGTGTGCCTGTAGATGCCATGGTGTTGGCAGCCACAAAGAAGGAACTAGCGGAGACATCCTTATCTGTCCACCCACCGAAAAAAGAGTCACGAACGATGGACAGATACGGGGAGCATAATTTTTCTTCAGCGGCTTTTACACTGAGATTGCTGAATTACCTCACCCATTTCACTAGGCTTCAAAGAGATCTCCAAAAAGAGCTGGGAGATACTCTCCAAGGTACTTTAACTGAAGTAGTCCCTGAGAAGGTTACTGCTCAGTTGTCCACCTTAATCTCTATTGCTAACTCCTCCATGAGGCTGATATCTTACGTAGCAGATGGAGCGAGCAGGCCAGCGGGTTCAGGAGTTTCCCTTAGGAGACACTCCTTGATGCGCTTGTGTACCTTTGCGGAGCCCTTCAAATCTACATTTACCAATGCCCACTTTGAAAGTTCCTCTCTGTTTGGACCAAAGGTAAAAGACACACTTATCAGATGTGAGCAGAAAGGGAAGACTATCTCTGCTGTGGGAGTACATTTTTCCATCCCTTCTAGACCATACCCTAAAGGTCAGAGAGGGGGAAAAATGTGGTTCAAGAAATCTCAGAGATTTTTCCCAGACGCACAAAATGATTCCTTCTCCAGAGGCAGAGGAGGAGGAAATGGTGGTATATGTCACCCTAGAGGCAGGGGGGGGGGGTCCGCAAAACCAGGGTGACAGTGATTCCTTTCATGGAAGTCCTTATCAGCGCTCCTGAAGTGAGGCCCAGCTGCGCTTCTCTGGAGCCAGTCGGGGGTCACTTATCTTTGTACCCAGAAGCCTGGCACGACATCATCCAAGACAAGTGGGTACAAAGGATAATTTCCAGAGGATACTCCATACCTTTCTCTTTTCCACCTCATCTAACCAAGAGAATTCCAGATGTTCCACCCAATCACAGGGATCGAGCAACTATAGAAGTCCAAAAGTTGCTTCAAAAGAGAGTCATCCAAACCATCCCCGCAGACCAGATAGGATTTGGAACTTACTCCAGATTCTTTTAGTTCCAAAACAAACAGGGGACTGGAGATCCATCTTGGATCTCAGCAAGTTAAACAAATCAGTGAAGAAGTCCAGGTTCCGAATGGTAACACTGCAGTCTATATTCCCTCTGTTAGGGAAAGACAGTTGGATGTGCTCCATAGACCTCCAAGATGCGTACTACCACATAAAAATGGACAGAGCATCAAAGAGTAATTTACGCATCCAGCTGGGAGCCAGTCATTACCAATTTCGTACTCTGCCCTTTGGTCTTCCCACAGCCCCCAGGGTGTTCACCAAATGCATGGTGGTAGTAACGGCTCACTTGAGACATTTTGGATTCCAAGTGTTTCCATACCTGGACGACTAGCTCCTGACTGCCACCACCAGGCACCTACTTCTACAAGCCCAGGATTCAACCATCCAAGTCTGTACTCAGCTAGGCATCACTATAAATTGGGAAAAGTTTGTCTTGTCGCCCTCTCAATATGTGACTTTTATAGGAGCAGAAATAGACACAGTCGCAATGATGGCTCGCCTTACTTCAGACAGAGTGCAAAATCTAAGACAACAAATATACAGCCTGCTTCCCCAACACAAGGTCAAAGCGAAGACGGTGCTCAAACTACTGGGAAACATGGCCTCTACTATAATTCTAGTTCCGTTAGCCAGACTACATATGAGAATTCTGCAGTGACCACTCTTTCCCAGTGGTCTCTTCAGCAACTGCCTTTGTCTCATCCCATTTTAATAATGGAATCTTGCAAAAAGGACCTTCATTGGTGGATCCAGTCCATTCAACTAACGATAGGGAGACCATTCATTCCTCACTAACCCATTGCTACTGTGACTACAGATGCCTCCCAGATAGGGTGGGGGGTATTATCTAGGAAGGACAGTCCAAGACACATGGCAAGAACATAAGGCTCACTTGCATATCAATGTTCTAGAGATGAGAACAGTGCTACTAGCATTGCAAGCACTTCACGACTTTCTTCCTCTAGGGACAATAGCAATCCAATCAGACAATATGTCAGTGGTATGGTATATAAAGAAGCAAGGGGTGTTTGGCAGTGAGCGATATTTTCCCAACGTTTTCTAGTTGCAATGCATATCCCTGGGAGAACCAGTGTGATAGCCGACAAGCTCAGCAGGGCAATCTTGATGCCTCATGAGTGGTCTTTCAATCAGAAAGTCGCAGAACAGATTTTCCACAAATGGGGACAGCCTTGCTGCAATCTGTTTGCCAACCCAATGAACACCAAATGCAACAGCTACTTCACCCTTACCCCCTCAGGGGAGAAACCAAGAGATGCACTTGTCCACAATTGGTCCTTGGGACGTCTTTATACTTTTCCGCCCTTTCCGCTAATATCGAAAGTTATCCAGAAAGCAAAGCTTTTGGGAAGCAGAATGATTCTCATCACTCCTTACTAGCCTTGTTAGATTTGGTTCTCCTTCCTCGGTCCTCACCTTCTGGAAGATCCATGGACTCTGGACCTAGTACCAGACCTTCTGACACAGATGTCAGGCATGTTCCATCCCTGCCTCCACACCCTCAACTTGACAGCGTGGCTGCTCCACTTCCATCCCTAGTCAGGCTTCATGATTTCTCCCCTGCAGTTACACATATCCTGATGTTATCTCTTAAACCTTCTACAAGAAAATTGAACACTAGCAAATGGAAAAGATTTTCCCTTTGGGCATAAGTTAGGAACACAGATCCATACACAGCCTCCATTTCCTTAGTATTAGAATTTCTAACCGAACTTTTTCATCAGGGATCAGCTGCTGCTGCAATCAAAGTTCAATTAGCAGCTATCTCCAAATTTCATTTGGGGCAACATGAACCTAATCTTATGGCTCACAGATTGTGTAAATCATTTTTAAAAGGCACAATTTAAATTTTGTTCTTTCAAAACTTTCCTCACCGCCTTTTGAACCTTCACATACATGTGATTTAAAGTTCCTTTCATGGAAGACCATTTTTCTGGTAGCCATTACGTCCACCAGAAAAGTGTCAGTGCAAGCTCTCCCAGTCAAACCTCCTTACTCGATATTCCATAGAGACAGAGTTTCCCTTCGCACTAACCCTTCCTTCGTCCCCAAGATTTATTCACAATCCAATATTACTCAAACTATTGAACTGCCAGTATTTTTTCCAAATCATACAAACAAAGTGGAATGTAAGTTTCATCAACTTGATGCACACAGACAGTAAAAGGTTCTATCTACATAGAATCAAAGAGTTTAGGAAATCAGACCAATTATTTCTATCTTTTTCGGAGATGAGAAAAGGAATGCCAGTCTCCAAGTTAACGTTATCAAACTGGGTTTCAAATTGCATATATTTTATTTACTCTTCTAATGGCAAAGAACTCCCATTAATTAAAGCTCATTCCACCAGATCTATGTCCACATCTGCCGCTTTTCAAGCCAGAATTCCAATGGACAATATATGTGCAGCAGCAACTTGGGCTACCCCTCATTCCTTTATTACTTATTACAAATTGGACTTGGCCTCCAGGGGTAGAGCCTCCTTTGGTTCCACGGTTCTTAGGAGTATTTTTCCATGAGGCACCCAAGAAAAAGGTGCTAGGGACGCTGTAAGAATGAAGGCGAGATAAAACTACAGAACATAAAGATGTTATGTACTCACCATAACATTCCATGTTTGTAGTCCATCTCGCCCTTCATTCTTACGAACCCAGCCACCCACCTACCCCCGTCCATGTATCCTTGGAGGATCTGGAGACAAGATAACATCTATCTTCCTTACAGTTGGAAACCTTTCATATATTGTTTTCCTTGTGGAAATTCTTCTATATCACTATTATAGACAGCAGCAAACAAGATCTGGGGATTGTTAGTAGTGCGTTATGAGATACCTACCTTGCCATGAACTAAGTTAGAGACTTTGAGTTTTGTAATCAGCCGAGTCAGCGCTGGGGATTGCCTCCGAACCCATATGTAAGAATGAAGGGCGAGATGGACTACAAACATGGAACATTATGGTAACTTCTTTTTTCTCTGACAAAAAAAGTTGCTTCTGCACCACAGTCTGGTATACTGCCTACAGTACTATCTCACCAGCAGCAGCCACCTGGACAGCTTCCTGCTGTCTATCGCTCCTTGTAAACATAACTTCTGAGATGCTCAAAATCCTTTACATAGGCAAACTGATTCCTCTTCACCTGCAGAACACTCCAGTCTTTCCTGGTAGAGGACAGTGACCTGATTTATAAGTCTGATTTTCATCCTTGCTGTTTTATACAGAGTGCAGAACTGCTCTAGTGTATACCAGAGTTCAGGGACACTTGAGATCAGCAGTACAACAAACCACAAGGGTGCCATTCTATCATGCACAAATTGGATACTTTCTAAACTCTAAGTCATGTTTCATAACCCGACCCTGAATATCTCAGACTGTAAGGAGGCAAGGTAACCCTTTCTTGGAATCCTACACCCATCTACTACATTTTCAACTTAATGCTGAGAATAGGGGATGAATGTCATCTACAAATACAAAGCCTGAATGGTATGCACCAGCCCTAAGACACCGTCCTGTTGTAGCACCTCCCACAAGATATTTGAAGAAATTGGGTCATGTTTCTTCTGTAGGTCTACAGAAACATTTACACAGTATTGGTGGATGCCCAGAATTCTTGCAGCATCTATATAGTGACTAAGAACTGATTCACTGTTCCATAACTAAGACTTAATCTGCATTGCTTCTCATGAATCAAAGTCTTGACTGGTAGATAAAGTCTCTTTTTCAGCCCTGATCTATCTGTAATTGTAAAAAATTGGGACCACCACCACATTTTTCCATTTCAGAGGTACGGTGCCCACTTTCCATCCAATATTAAAAATGTGCAGTAATCACATGACACCAAAAGTATCCAGTGGCTTCAGCCTTTTCAGTCAGATGTCCTCCTCTCTCAGTCTTTCCACTTTAGTGTTGCTGAATTGCATAGTCAACCTCATTTACAGAAGTGGGCTCAACACCAATATTTACTTCTGGCATTATAGCCTCAGAAGAAGTATACACGTTGTTCCTGTTCAGGCGTTCCCCAGAAATGTTTCTTCTACCTCTTATAATAGTGGGGACAGATGCCCCCCAACTGACCATTTGTTTTGTCAGATCTTTTTTAATGTCATACGAAGATAATTCTCCTTAGCCTTGTCATTCTGTTGACTTCAGCTGTATCTTCTCTTTAATGCCTCCCACAACTGTTATTCTTGTGACTTGCTGTTACCAGTTAGTCAGATTCAGGGACCTTCCCCATGGAAGCCCTCTTTCTTTAACAATATGACATCTCTCACTGTTGGTATCCATCAGTTGGTCCTGCATTTACCTCCATGACCAGCACTGAACAGTTTTCAGCACAGCTTCTTACCACTGCCTCAGCATCTGTGATTTTGTAAAGGATCAGTTGAAATGCTACATCTCAGCCTTGTCTTGGTTTGAATACTAGAAACTGTTTTGCAGGAGGATGTTGAACTCAGCCTGTGCAGAGTCGTTTACTAGGCATTCTCACTTGTGTTTCTCAGGTTTGTCCAGGTGCTACCTCAGTTGCCATATGCAGTTAACACAAGATATTGATTTCTTTACAGGTTATCATCTCTTGATTTGAGTATTGTTAACATGCATCTTTAAGTCTGAAGATATGACTACGCATCTGTCATCAGCCTTTGGCCTAAAGTGCTGTCCTACATTTATAAGCTATCTTGTGTTTGTAAATGATACCTATTACATACAGTCCATTGAGCAAAACATAAATCTAATGAAAAAGTCAAGCAAGTTTAGATCAGATAGTCTGTTCCTTACATTTATACCCCCACCAAGTACCTTTATTATTCTCCACATGAGCATTAAAATCTCCCAGAGGAACTACTCCGTTAGCAGATGGTACTCTATGAAATCCCACATTCACTGACTTAAGAAGGATGAATAATCTGAATAGCAGACAGATGTGCACGCATAAATGGGTGTTTTTCTTTTCTGCAACTTGCATTTATGATGTTCTTCATTAGGTCACCACTGCAGTAGCCATAAGCTGTATGGTGGATAAACTGACAGGTTCATACCTGAAGGCCATTTTACATAGCATTAACACACCTTCCATATACCCTAAATACTTCCCTACATGAGGGAAACAGGAGAAAAGCAGTGGTTAAGATGTCAAAAATCAATACCTTCTTGCCATGAAAAAGTACTATTTTCTGCAGGCTTTGGGAGACTGACCATCAGTGGATCTTTTTCAAGGCTGGGCAGAAATGTTCCATTGGAGATTTCCTTCCACTCCTTTTATATTCTAAGGATCTGGCTTCTTTTTAGTCAAGAAGGTGTTTTTGTTTTACTTCTGAGCTTCTTTAGTGGCTGTCACTAAAGTTTTACCTCAGAGTCTGATAATCTGACTTATGGTTCCCGTATGGGAATCCTTTGTAGATATGTTTTTCTCAGGAGTACATGTGCTTGAACCTCAGTTGTCTTGTTCTGGGTTTGCTCTGTTAGTTTTAGGGTTTGTCATTTAAAACCTTTACCTCAAAACATTAGTTTTCAGTTGACACAAGTATTTTAGTCTTGTGGAGATTCCCCTTTTACACAGATATTTTTTGAGGCAAAAATTCTAATTTCTTTACTGAAATGTGATTTTAGTGGCTGGGACTTTAGTGCTTGGTGCTTTGTCGCAGAGAGTTTTATCCTTTAAAAAAGAAAATAAAACAATTCTGTCAGGAGATAAACCTTCTCTTACTTTCTGTTGTCTGCTTTTCTGACATTAAAGACCCTTGTGGTAGCATAATTCCGAAAGTATACTAAAAGTATATTTGGGGTATGAGTTGATCAGCTTTGTGTCTTCAGTTACCATACGAGAAAATAATTGCGAAGGTATTCTTATAAAATTGTTCAAACTTTAATTTCTGCTACAAGAAAGACAGTTGTCAAAATTGTTTTACTTTGATCAGAATATGCCCTTCTAATCACTGTCATAAACTATACACAAAATACCTCAATAATTCAGACTACTGAGAATAAAATTCTAAGATTTATTTCTCTATCTAGCAATTGTCATAACTACTGAGAGACTATAAACACAGCCTGCTGGCTCCATCTTACTAAGTCTACACATTTTCAAGCTTCTAAATAATGGTTACTGCCCAACCTGACTAATAAACTGTAGAGAAGGTAAACTTGATGTTCTTTGTCTAATGAAGAAGACATATTTCTTCTTGGGCCCCTATTTAATCTGGCCAAATGAGAAAAGACTTTCTCAGAAATCAGCCCATCTAGGTGAAAAATCTTGCTTAAAGAAAAAAAAAAGAACTATAATATTATACATCGCCTTTTACAAAAATCTAGAAAATTTGCTTCAATATAGTACTTACCATCAGTCCAGGGTAATATTTTTTATCTTTATAGCTTAATTTATACCTGTACCACAGCAACTGTCCTCAGGACAGTAAACTTGACCCATCACTATTCCGATAATACAAATATAATGTTGAGAAATTATTTTCATTATTGTTTCCTGTTTATATCTTGATATTATTATATCTTCAGCCTCTTTATACTTTATATGTTGAGATGTAGTGAAATCTACGTGTCATCACTGAAGTATAAAAAATTGTGGTATATAGAATGTATTGGCATCACATTATATTTCATTATAGGTTCATAGGTATCTTTCAGATCTATCTTTTTCATTTGAGGTGTTCTATAGTTTGTATGCAAATGACTTGAAACTGGATAAACTGATTCCATGTATTACAGATAGGGCATGTCTGCAAAACAACTTGACCTAATTGACAGTCTGGGTACAGGAGAAAAATATGCTGATAAATACATCAGAAATTAAACACAAGATTTGGGAGACATAAATTGAAAGGTAAATATTTAATATAACACACAGTGACTGAAACTGTAGATTCAAGATCCTGGGTATATGGGTAGATCCAGCTTTGAGTTTTTATAATAATGTTAACCAATTGGTTATTGACAGTTATAGAACTTTGTTGTATAAAAAATATTTATAAAGTCTAGGAAATCATAAATGTTGAAGTCATTGTTTGTTAGTTACTGTAGACCCAAAATTTAAGAGTGAAATAACATTTTGGAAACTTTATAAGAAAATAAGCATGAATAAACTGGAAAGAGTACAGCAGAAATATACCAAGGGCCTACATGGATGTAAAAATTTAATTTATGTTGAAAGACTAAAATATCTGAACTTGTACAGTGTCTCATATAAATATTTAAGAGGAGACCTAATTCAGGTATATACTGTAGGGTATTTAGAGACAGCTCCCTCTGGGAATGTTTGGGGTTATCAAACAGAAGTAGAGAATCATCAGACAACCAGTATAGAAGATTCTGTAGGAATAAGAAGTGAAGTAATTGGTTCTCTGAGAGAGCAACTGATGCATGAAATAGACTACAGATTATATTAAAGCAAGTACTAGTTTCGATATTTTCAAGAACAGCCTTGACACTTGTTACGGGAGCAACTGTTTTGGTATATTGGCAGGCTAGAAGGGTATATTAATGCATGGGGTTGAAATATTTGTATGTTATCTATGTAGGTAAGTGCTATGCTAGTTTGCCATTGCAGACCATTTTAAGCCTACCCAATTTCCCCTTTTGTGTTCAAAATTATTTATGCATTACTTTGCTATTTTATTTCTACTATTTTATGCTTGTCTTTTCCATTAGACAGGTGGTTTTGAAAAAGGTCCTTGAGCCAGCTGACTTACTCAGTTAACAAATATAGAATGAAATTAAAAATTATCCAGAGCCTATTTTTTAATTTTGTATCTGTGGAGAATTGCGCGTAAGGAAGTGGTCTCCATAAAGAATCTTGTAAGACACTACTGATGATCCCAGAGATAGAGAGAGAGTAATAGAAGACCTTTCCATACCCGATTGTTGTATCCTATTGCTTAACCACCATTTTAACCACTGAATTATATGTGAGGTGATATTTAAAATTTTTGTCAGTTATTCCTGTAAATGGAATAATCTCAGATGCCCTAACGAGGTCAACATAAGTAGCATGCAGTGGTAGTCCTGCAGCAAATGCCATTGTTACCATGTAAAAGAGCACCTTAAATTTTAAAAATCAAGATCTCCCTTTAACAAATTCATACTATTTAATGTCTTACTGAAGTAGACCTTTTCATTTCAGATAAGCTCTGATAGGACTCTGCCCTTGATTTTCCATGAAATACTGATCAGGCTCATGATTCTAAAATTGCTTGAGTCTGATGTGAGCCTCTCAGTTGTGAACTGGTAACACTGTAACCTATTGCCATTGGTTACAAACTTGTCTACTAGGTAACATTTTTTTCATAGTGATTGATAAAGGATTAGTTAGAGTCTCCTTAATTTTGTGCAGAAAACCCCAGGTATGTTTTCTGGTCACATGGAATTTGAGTTTTTAATTTTCTCTGAGGCAGCACTTATCATGTTTGTAGTTATACAACAGATGTGTCGCTTTCTGTGTGTAGTACAGCAACATAAATTGTTTATTATGAATTTTTCACAAAATTTTTCTGCAAGTACATTCACTGTGTTCTGCAGCTCTCTTAATGCTTTAAGTCTACTAACATGTTGCATTCACAGTTCTTCCCTCTCAGTTTTTTAATATATAAGAATATCTTATTATTGGTTTCAGCCTCTGAAAGCAAGCTGGGTATGTACTTGGATGCAGATAGAATAAGTTAGTAGTTTCTATATTTTATTTAATCTAGACTACCGTCCCATCAGTCTGACGAGCCTGATCTGCAAGGGCATGGAACGCATTATCATGGAACTTAGAAACAAAGACATTGGCAACCTTCAAACACTGGACCCCACTCAGTTTGGGATCGTGAAGGGCCGATCATGTCTCCTGAACCTGATTGACTTCTTTGAATCAGTCTCCAGAGCTGTGGACGAGGGTAAGGTGGTCCACACAGCCTATCTGGACCTCTCCAAGGCCTTCAACACCATCCCCCACTCTGGAATCATAGATAAACTTACTAAGCTGGGCATAAATCCCTACGTCACTCGATGGGTTGCCAACTGGCTTACTGACAGAACCCAGACTAAAAAAGTAGCTGACTCCAAATCCAGCTCCAGACAAGTGACAAGTGGAGTACCTTAGGGTTCAGTCCTGGGACCGCTCTTGTTTGCCATCTACTTCTCTGAAGTACAGGCCAACACTAAAAGACTCTGGCTAACAAAGTTCGCAGATGACTGCAAACTGGGAGCCATTACTGAATCCCCAAATGATGTGGATATTCTACAAAATGGCTTACAGAAACAGATGCTTGGTGACAGAGCCATGGGCTCAAGCTTAATGCCAAGAAATGTATAGTTATCCCCTTTGGGAAAAACCATGTACCCATGAATTACCACATAGGTGGCAGTACACTAAACACTGAAAGTGTGATGAGAGACCTAGGGACACAGGTGGACAGTGGTCTCACCTTCGATAACCACATCGCCACAACAGTCAAGAAATCCTTCTATGTGGCACACCTCATCACTAAGGGCTTTTCATCCAGAAAAAAGGAGGTCATTGTCCCACTGTACTCATCCCTCATTAGACCCATTATAGAGTACAATGCCCCCTTTGGTATGTACCTCACAAGACATCTGCAACAGCTGGAAAGGCTGCAGAAATACCTCACTAAAAGAATCACAGGCCTAAAGCAGATGCCCTATGCTGACCATGTAAAAAACTCCAGCTATACTCTGTGGCATGTCATCTACTCAGAGGTGATCTCTGCTTAACATACAAGGCCATGTCAAACCCTGAGCTGTTGGACATGCTCCACTTAAAGAAATACCAATCCCTCAGAGCCACACGCTCCAGGAATATAAACCTTGTAATCACAATGAACAAAACATGCTGGAGGGATAGGTTCCTGACCCAGAGACTCCCCATACTCTGGAATAGACTGCCCATGCATGTCAAGCAGAGTGCCTCCTTGGCCCTCTTCAAAAGGAACCTTGACGATTGGATGGGAGATAGGAGATTCAACCCGGGGATCATGTCAGTCGCCCTGCTGGACAGGGGTCCAGGGAAGTAAATATTGTGGGAAGAAATATCTAGGGAATTGTTATGGCTAAGCTTGTATAGGCCCTAGGGCCAATAGCCTAGTACCAGCCTATGAACCTATAAACCTAAGATATGTGATATGACTAAGATCATTTTTGAAAGTTGACACACCTTATTTCTATTATTAGCTTGCTAATTCCACTGAAAGTTCTTTTTTTTTTTTGCATTTACCAGTATATTTGTGTCTTACCCATAGAGGTTCATGAATTCAGAAACAAATAATATTACAAGTTACTAAAGTTATTAAGGAGAGTGTCCCAGTCTGTTTTCATAAGCATGCCATTTCTTTTATTATAATTTGCTTTGGTAAGGTTTGGGAAGAATGATTTATTTGTGATTGAATTTAATTGCAGTCATAGGTTAAGATGATGGTAAAATGAGATGTGTTAATCACAAGAGAGTATAACCTTAGCTTGGCAAATTGCTGCATTTTGGCCTAGCATATCTTTAATATTGTATTATGCCTACAAAATGTTCAACCTATGCATATACTATAAGCTAGTATTTCCTCTTCCATTCCATCAACTTTGATTTGAATGATAGTTGAATATACTCTAACTCTTTAGTAGCCTTGATATCTAGTACTCTTTTTTACCATGACAAACCTATTATATAGCATATATCATGGACAGAAGTAGGTTAAAATTTTAAAAAGATAGCTTGGTGCACAAGACCCAGGATAAAAAAGTGCCCAATCCTAGTATGCACACTGGTGCCAGGACTGGAAAAGATGACAGTGTAGAATCCTCACAATACAGAAACATTTCTACAATGGGGCCAGGCCCATGGGAAGTATGACCCCCCCCCCCCCCCGTTGTAGAAGCAAGTACTAGTCCACAAAAATCACAAAAACTGATAGGCCAGAGAAGAGCCATAAAGGCAATAAAGTGGACTATTGAGGATAAGAAGGAAATTATGTATTGTTACTATTATGCAAAAATCCCAGAATTTCCAGACATAAGATATACAAAACGATTAAGAGAGAAATTAGAGGAAAGAAAAATACTTCCACAAGAAAAAACTGTCAGAAGCTTCAAATAAAAATTTGTATTCATTAATACAACAGATTTGTGAAAAACTGTCTATAGATCATGAAACATTGATCTGTTTGGAAAAAGAAGCATCTGAGGAAGTGAGAAAATATAAACAATAAAACAGAGATTTTTGAAAAGTATAAAAAAGAAATATGGACATGGGCAGAAAGAGAGATTTGATATGGTGCAATATTTATGCAAAAGAGAAAGCCAAATTAATCAATATGAAGAAAGCAGCCCCAAATATATTAAAGGACAAATACAGACAAAGACATCCAGATATGGAAAATTTCACAATAAAGAAAATAATATCAAAATTAGGGAATGTAGAAAAGATTAGTAAAGTAGCAGTTAAAAAAATATAAGGCAAAGTTATGGAGTGGCTGTAAAGTGAAGGATTTGGTGTAGAAGGTCTAACACAAGTTATATGACAGCAAGATGGAGCGAGTCCACAAAGTAAGGAGAAGCAGGAAGACCAGGAGACATCTGAAGAAGAAATATGGACATGGAAAAGAAAAGGAGATTTAATATGGTGTAATATTTATGCAAAGGAGAAAGCAAAACTAACCAATACAAAAAGAGCAGCACCTAAGATATTCAAGGAGAAATACAGTCAAAGGAATCTGGATATGGAAAACATTACAGTACAAAAAATAAGAAGACAAAGAGGAAAAGTAGAAAAGGAGATTAGTAATGGAGATGTTAAAAAAATAGAAACTGAAGTTATGGAAAAGCTGGGAAGTGAAGGATATAGTGTAGAAAATCTAATTCAGAAAGCACCTTGAGGTTGTCACCTCACAGTAAGACGCTGTCCGGTTCGATTCTCAGCTAGAGCGTCTTCTGCATGGAGACATGCGTGAATGGCCGTACCTTTGTTGAAGGTTGTGCATCAGGCCTGGCAAGCCAGTATGTAAAAATCAACTGCCAATCATTAGCGGACGGGAGTTCCGCTGTGGCGACCCCTAACCAGGAAAAGCCGAAAGATACAAACAAAGACAGACATATTAAGATCAATGAAAGAAATAGACTTCAGAAGGTCAATAAAACCCAAAAAGTCTGAAGTTTGATAAAACAAATGAACACAGTAATTACGACTGTCCGTAGGGATCCTTGTGATATAACAGAAGTAAACAGGATATATTACTGTGCAGCTAAATTAATAACTGATAAAGTCCTTCTTCAAGAACACAGGGTAGTGAGGGAAAGGAAGGGGAAAAATCGAATACCATCATGGAAGTATTGAACAGTGAAAATTATAAAGCACAAAAAACAAACTGGTGAAAGAACAAGAACCAGTACTAAACAAAAACGACCTAACCACAAGCCCAAAAGTGTAAAATCAATTTAATATAAAGCGCTTTTCATCACTGTTATACAATAACTTCTTCAGATAAACAGACAAAGATTCTCATAACATTTTAAATAATGGTCACTGTAAAATCACATGATGAAGATCTTCCAGTCAACAAGAGTTACTACAACAGAACTTGTAGTTAAAGTAACAGCACTAGAGTCACTTTTACATCTTTATAAACGCTGTGAATGTTATAAATTATCAGATTGTCATATCAAGAATATATTACTAGAATCTCTAGTACGAGTTGCAAAAGTAAATTCTATGAATTAAAAATAATACATAAAAAATAATACATACAGAAATGGTACGTAATGGAATACACATATAAAACCTGTGCCAGTGTTATCACAATAGTGTCATCTGTCCAAGCTTTTAAACTTGAGCAGACAAGTAATATTACATGCTTCATTTAAACCCAGGTTGCAGAAAGCATTAAGTCTCAACTGCAAAACTAATAACTACCAACGTTCCTGAGTGTCAACACAGTAGTCCTTTGATCCAGTGCACTGAACAACAGTTAGAGCTAAGTAATAATAATATGGTGCTCAATTAAAGAACCTGTTTTATAACAACATACTATAAAGATAGCACTAAAGTAAGGTTCATCTTATATAAAAATTGGGATTTCATTAGTAATGAAAAATCTTTACTGGAAAAACTAGATAATGTACCAAAACTAGTTTTTAGAAGAGGTTCCAACCTCAAAAACTTACTGGAAAGTAAGTGTTTAAGTGCCTCTCATAGACATGCAGGTATGTACACTTGTAGTAAATGTAGGATGTGTAAACTTATCGAAACAGGAAGGTCATTTATGATTAATGAGAAGAAGTATAATCTCAACTACAAGTTAAAATGTGATTCCAAATTTGTGGTGTATGTTGCAAAGTGTAAATCCTGTACAGCTTTTTAATGTTGGGAAGACGGAATGTAGGATCTGATATTGTTAATCCTCGTTCATTCCTTATGTATGGGTATCGGTTCCGATCTCGGAACTGAGCCAGCCATCTTCCAAGCTCACGTCAGCTACAAACTCTCGAGCTAAACTCTTACCTAGAATTCCCCTCCCCCTGTTACCTCAGATTTCATTTGCCACGTCGCCATTCGGTCATGTCAAGCTACTTCTCTTGAGCTAAATGTAATATTTTGTTGTCATACTAGTCTAAAACAAGCTTTTTTCTCAGAAAAGTTTCTAAATTGCTCTCTCTTACCTTATCGCATTTAACGACTATCCCTTCTTGAAATTTTTTAATCCTTTTTACCGCAAGGTATTTTCTTCTATACCATCATTGGTAGACCCCTTTTCTTCATTACCTTCGGGTATTTCTTGTACCATTGCTGGTATTCTTTCTGATTTCCTTCTTTCCTATCATGGCAGATAAAAAAGGTAGTCCAGGATTTAAGAGATGTTCAGATTGTGGCCATAAATTACCTACTTCAGATGCACATTCTCTGTGTGACTATTGCTTGGGTGTGCCTCATTTATCAGTTGATCCGCCCTATGTAATTTGTAAGAACTCTAACAGGACGTTGATTGAGAGGAAAAATAAATTGTTACTGAAGGGGCTACTCAAATCTCCTTTTTCAGAGGTTATTTCTGGGTCGGAGGCTTCAACCCCTCCAAGATCCCATAAGAAAAAGACTGATGATCATTCAAAGGCCAAATCTCTTCCTTCGTCCCTGGCTGGGGACTCCCACCAACTGAGACCCAAGAAGGTTAAGCTTTCTACTTTGGATCTGACTCTTTCGGCTCCAGCACTTTTGGTGCCTAGACCTTCAGCACCGAGGCCATCAGCGCCATCTGCGACTTTGGCACAGACTACCGTGCCCTTTACCATTTCGGTACCAAGGGGCTCTTCGGTTCAGACCTCTCTACCGGCATCAACTATCCAGTCGGCACAGCCTGTAACCATATCGGCTCTGACACCTTACCCGGAACCGACAACTCAGTTATTGATACCAATTTTTTCGGTCCCAGCCTCAGCACCGACAACCACTTCGGCACCGATCTTATTGTCGGTGCAGACCATGACTTCGCCACCGATGATTTCCTCAGTGTAGACACCTGTAGTTCAGTCTCCTATGGCCCCATTGTTTTCACTGCAGACTGGTGAGGTGGGCACTGAGCTTGTCCCATCTGTGGATAGACCTGACTCTCCCTCAGCCGTGTCCATGAAATCCACTAGAAGCCTCTCTGAACATGATGTGTTGCGTCTTGTGGATCAAGTGCTTTTGGCCAGGGGTATCCCACCCCCCAGGACCTATCCTTCCTTGGGAGGTGATCACCCTTTGCCAAAGACCCCTACTTATTCTCCTCCTTCATTGCCTTTAAAGCCCCTTGATATAGCACAGTCTTCCCCCTCTATGGTTCCCTTTATGGACCTCACTAAGGAACTGCAGTTGCCTTAGTGCCAAGAGAGTTTTGATACAACCTAGGAAGTCAGCTGTGGCGTACGTAATTTGGTGTTTCACAGCCATCCAGGGATTTTGAGTCGGCAGGCTGAGCCACTTAGGGGAGGGGTGACACCTGTCCTGGACACTCACCCCTCTTCAGGTGGACCAGCCTTCCAACTAATGGAGAAGGCTTTGGCGTCTGTTGGCGATACTGTGCTGTCAATCTCCCCGCCCTCCTCTGGACCACAATGTACACAAGTCGCTCCTAGCGGACACCGGGCACAAGGGCCTCAGGATGTACTCCCACAGGAAACCCCCTTTTGCGTTGTCTTCCCCAGCTTCTCCCTCTGAGGAAGTTCATCGAAAAAGCTCGTGCAAGAGGAAGCACATGGACTCCACAGAGGAATCCCTTACTGAAGACACAGACTTTGATGATGGGGAATGGTCCTCTCCCTCACCCTCTGAGGTATCTTTTGATGATATCCTTGAAATCCTTAAACAGAGAGGTGACTGGCAGCCCTCTAACCTGACCTCTGAAGAGTCTGTGTTCCTGTAGGCCTTTTGCACTGGGCCCCCTACCTCCTGGGTTACTCCACCTGCTGACAAACTGGTCCGGCTCATCATGCAGTGTGCGTTGAAGGCTCCTGACACTGTTGAGGCCATTCCCCGGAGGCCAGATAAAATTTTGCCCCCTCCTGCCACTGACCCCCATTGATCCAAAGGTCTTCCTGTAGATGCTCTGGTGGTGGTGGCTGCAACCAAGAAGGACCTGCCGGAAGAAGAAAGCCAGACTGTCCATCCGCCCAACAAAGAGTCACAGGCTCTGGACAGAATAGGGAAGCATACTTTTGCATCAGCGACCTTTGCAATCAGGTCCCTGAAGTATATGGTACACTTTACCAGGCTTCAAGGAGATTTAGTATCTGAGCTCTCTGAAACTTTGGCTCGTGCCGTATCTGATGAGGTATGTGACAAAGTAGCCTCTCAGCTGGCTACCATTGAGTCAATATCAAACTCCTCCATGTGCCTGATATCTTACGCATCAGAAGGAGCAGCTAGAGTGGCGAGTTCAGGCGTTGTTTGGAGATGACACGCCTGGATGCGGTTATGTAACTTCGTGGAACCCTTCAAGGCTTCCTTTCTCAATGCTCCCATCGAAGCCTCTTCATTGTTTGGACCCAAGGTTAAAAGCACACTGGCCAGATGTGAACAGGACGGTAAGACCCTTTCTGCCATAGGTGTCCATTATTCTTCCCCTCAACGTGCTTTCTCCAGAAACCAGAAGAGTGGGAAGATATGGTACAAAAAGTCTCAGGGTCCTTTCTGTGACACACAGGCCAAGTTCTCCCCTAGAGGCAGAGGGGGAAACTCACAGGGAAGACACCCTTTTTGGGGCAGAGGGGGTCCACATAACCAGGGTTCCAGGGACTCCATTCCTAGTCAATCCTACCAACGCTCCTGAAGAGCGGCCCAACTCCTTTCCTCTGGAGGTGGTTGGGGGTTGTTTCTCCTTGTACCCTTCTCCCTGGCTAACCATCAGCATCAACTCTTGGGTACAAAGGATAATAACCAGAGGTTACTATATTCCCTTCGAGCTTTGTCCTGCCCCACCAACAAGCTTACCCGACATTCCACCCAGTCAAAGGGAAGAAGTATTACTAGAGATAGCAAAGCTGCTAAGAAAAAGAGTCATCCAAATAGTCCCTCCAGACCAGATAGGATCCTGATTCTACTCAAGACTATTTTTGGTGCCAATGAAAACCAGGGACTCAAGACCAATTTTGGATCTCAGTGTATTGAACAAGTTTGTAAAAGTACAAAAATTCTGGGTGGTCACAATACAGTCTATCCTCCCGCTTTGGAAAAAGATGATTGGATGTGCTCGATAGATCTTCAAGATGCGTACTACCACATAAAAGTGGACGGGCCATCAAAAAGATTTCTGCACTTCCGTGCGGGAGCCAGTCACTACCAGTTCAGAGTACTGCCCATCGGACTCTCTACAGCCTCCAGAGTGTTCACAAAGTACATGGCAGTCATCACAGCTCACTTGCGACTACAAGGATTCCAGGTGTTTCCATACCTAGACGACTGGCTCATCTCCGCCCCTACCAGACATCTATTGGAAGAAGCCCTGGCTTACTCTCTCCTCGCTGCAGAAAGGCTAGGCATAACCATAAACTGGCAAAAATCCAATCTCACCCCATCTCAGTCCACAGAATTCATAGGGGTCATATTGGATACAAAGAATTGCAGAGCATACATTCCAGAGCACAGAATTCTAAGGATAAAGCAACAACTGATCCCAATCCTTTCAAGGAAGAAATCCACAGCTCACTCAGTCCTACAGCTGTTGTGTTCCATGGCAGCCACCATCACCATTGTCCCCCTGGCCAGGTTTCACATGAGGCTTCTACAGTGGCTACTGCTCACCCAATGGCATCCTTTTCAGCATCCTCTTTCAGACAAGATTCGAGTAACTCACAGGTGCAAACAGGATTTAAATTGGTGGATGACCCACAACCTGTCAAAATGGTCTTGCCCCTTCTCCCCCCAACAGCCCAAGGCTACAGTGACCACAGACGCCTCCCTGATGGGGTTGGGGAGGGCTATGTTAGGGTCAGACAGTCCAAGGCACTTGGTCCGAATTGGAAGCCCAACAGCATATAATTGTTCTAGAGCTGAGGGCGGTGCTTCTGGCGTTGCAAGCATTCCATCCCCTGCTGCCATCTGGGACTATTGCGATACAATTAGACAACATGGCGGTGGTCTGGTATATCAACAAACAGGGCCGAACCAAATCTTACCCCCTTTTTCGAGAGGCCATGAGGATATGGCAATGGGTGATGGCTTCCAACTGTTTTCTTCTAGCAACGCACATTCCCAGGAGTTCCAACATGATAACAGACAGACTCAGCAGGTGCATTCTACAACCTCACGAGTGGTCCCTGAATCCCTTGATAGCAGTGGAGATCTTCCACTGCTGGGGCCGTCCTTGCTGCAACCTCTTTGCATCCCCGACCAACTACAAATGCAGCAATTATTTCACCCTGATTCCCCCTCTGGAACAGTCACCCAGGGGCACTCTAGTCCACGATTGGCCCTCGGGTCTTCTTTATGCATTTCCACCTCTTCCCCTCATTCCCCAGTTTCTGAAGAAAGCCCGTCGGTTGAAGAGCAAGGTGATACTCATAGCGCCATATTGGCCTCATCACATTTGGTTCCCCTTCCTTTGGCCTCACCTGTTGATCAACCATGGATTCTCCATCCAACCCCGGGGTTGATCTCCCATCCGCAGAATCTGATTCATCCCAACTTGGACAGCCTGAAGCTCACAGCTTGGCTCCTCCAATTCCCTTGATTGCCAGGCAGAATGATCTTTCTTTACCAGTACAGGAAATTCTTATTGCATTTCATAAGTCTTCCACTAGAATTACTTATCTAAGCAAGTGGAAAAGATTTACCTGTTGGCTGAAAGAAAATCAAGTAGATCCCTTTTCAGCACCAGTGCCGATAGTACTAGAGTTTCTAGCCAATCTATTCCAGTTGGGTCTATCGGCCTCTACCATTAAGGTTCATTTGACTGCAATATCTAATTTCCATGAGGGTGTCCAAGACTCCTCTCTTATGTCACACAAATTATGCAAGACCTTCATAAAAGGTGTGAATCATCTGAAGCCCCCTTTTAGAGAACCTATTCAACCTTGGGATCTGTCATTAGTTCTACAAGCTCTGACAATGCCACCTTTCAAACCAGCTTCTTCATGCGACCTCAAATATTTGTCATGGAAAACCTTGTTTTTGGTCGCCATTACTTCTGCCAGACGTATCTCTGAGCTTCAAGCCTTATGCATCAAGAGTCCATACTTGATTTTTCATAGAGATAGAATGTCTTTGAAAACTAATCCTTCCTTTCTGCCAAAAGTGATCTCTGAATTGTTCATTAATCAAACCATTGAACTGCCAGTTTTCTTCCCCAATCATTCAAACAAAGGAGAGTATTGTCTACATACCCTAGATATTCACAGGCAAATTTGCTTCTACTTGAATAGGACTAAGGCCTCTCGTAAATCAGACCAGTTATTTTTGGCCTCTGGACCTAGATTAGGATGTGCTGTTGCTAAGGTCACATTGGCTAGATGGTTGAAAGACCTTGTGACCTTCATTTATACACAACGTAATATTCCATTGCCGACTACCATCAAGGCTGATTCGACAAGGTTGGTGGCAACTTCTGCTGCCTTCCATGCCAGAGCTTCTTTACATGACATCTTTGCAGCTGCAACTTGGGCTACGCCTCATACCTTCATCAATCATTACAAATTGGATTTGGCGTCCAGGGGAAGAGCAGATTTTGGTTCTATGGCGCTCAGGAATGTCCATCCATGAGAGCCTCCCAGGAATAGCGATAGCTGGGGACCCTGTCCCATACGTAAGGAATGAATGAAGATTAACAATATCAGATAAAGAAGTTATGTCTTACCATAGCGTTCCATCTGTATTGTTGATCCTGGTTCAGTCATTACACCCCTCCCTCCTTCCCCGTCCTGTGGCTTCTAGTGGATCTCACCATCCGGTTCTTTTAGGTCATTTGACCAGAGGTAGCCTCTACCTTCTTTTGACTTGCAAACTCAATCTGAGGTAACAGGGAGATGGGAATTCTGGATAAGAGTTTAGCTTGAGAGTTTGTAGCTGACGCAAGCTTGGAAGATGGCTGGCTCCCATACATAATGACTGAACAAGGATCAACAATACAGATGGAACATTATGGTAAGACATAACTTCGTTTTCCATGACAGAATTTATGAACATACATATGCCATGGATAAAAACAAGCCTGATAACTCTCTGGCTAAACGCGCTCATTAAGTGGAGGTCACAGTTTCAACCTCAAAGCCATTGATCAGATTCAGGCTGACATTAGAGGTGGCCCTATGAATTTATTGTTGGAGGAACGTGAATTAGTTTGGCAGTTGAGACTTAATGCTTTCTGCAACCCGGGTTTAAATGAAGCATCTAATTACTTGTCTGCTCAAGTTAAAAAGCTTGAACAGATGACACTATTGTGATAACATTGGCTCAGGTTTTATATGTGTATTTCTTTACGTACCATTTCTGTATGTATTATTTTTTATGTATTATTTTTAATTCATAGAATTTACTTTTGCAACTTGCATTTACAAATCGTATTAGAGATTCTAGTAATATAGTCTTGATTTGACAATCTGATAATTTATAACATTCACAGCGTTTATAGAGATGTAAAAGTGACTCTAGTGCTGTTACTTTAACTACAAGTTCTATTGTAGTAACTCTTATTGATTGGAAGATCTTCACCATGTGATTTTACAGCAACCATTATTTAAAATGTTATGAGAATCTTTGTTTATCTGAAGAAGTTATTGTATAACAGTGATGAAAAGTGCTTTATATTAAATTGATTTTACACTTTTAAAATTGTAAAGCAATTAAGACAAGAAGTGTCACTGTTAGAAGAATATAGAAGAGGGGACAGATCAACAAAATACTAAGAAAGATAGATGTAATAAAAGCAATGCGCAACATTGGAACAGGCTAGGATCTATCATTCACTATCGCAAATAAGCTAAAAATTTCAGCACAGGTGGAAAAACGTGGTGGTTTCAAGCAAAATTTGATCTTCAGGTGGAAAAACTTGGAAAATACATAGATAAATATAAAGGAAAAGAACAAAATAAGCAATTTATTTATGACCCAAAAAAGTTTTATAGAGAGTTGGGAAACATAGTAAAAGGAATTGAAAGACCACCAATAAAAGAAGAAACAGATACATTTTGGAAATGTACTTATGAAGATCCTGTAGAACGTAACAAAGATGCTAAATGGTTAGAAGAAGTAAACGAAAGGATAAGAAGTTTAAAGGTACAGGATATGAAATGGGATGAAGTAACAGCCAGAGAGATTGAAACAAAGATAAGAAAAGCCTCCAAATGGAAATCCACAGGCCCAGATGCAGTACCTAACTTTTGGTTAAAAGTATTAACATCTTTGTATGAAAATTTCGCTTTGAGTAAGAACTATTTATATGTGCACCCTGAACAGACACCAACCTGGCTAACAACAGGAAGAACAATGCTACTACTTAGAGCTAACCTGCAAGCTACCCCAAAAACTATAGACCAATAACTTGCCTTCCGACAATGTATAAACTGTATACTGGAATTGATGCAGACAGAGTTTATAGTCATTTAGAAGAAAATTCAATTATGGCAGTAGAACAAAAGGGCAATAAAAGAAGGTCATATGGAACAAAGGATCATTTGTTGTTAAATAAAGTCATAGTGGAGAACTGAAAAAAAAGGGGAAGAATCTAAGTATGGCATGGATTGACTATAAAAAAGCATTTGATAGTATCCCACATTCAAGCCATGATAAAAGACAAATTATTATTCCAGGGATAAAACTTCAAAGGTGGATATTCCAGGGTGACTCTCTGCCACCGGTATTATTCTGTCTTGCCCTTAACCCATTAAGCTGTCTAATTTACAGCTTAGGCTGTGGGTATAATTTCGCTCCTAGAAAACAACAAAGTGTAAAGACTTCTCATCTTCTCTTTGTAGACGATTTGAAAATGTATAACTCATCTGATGAAAAACTGAAAGCACAACTGCAAGTTGTTAAAACTTTTTCAGATGATACCAAGAATGTCATTTGGTCTTGATGAATGTGCAAAAGCAACCTTTAAAGCAGGAACATTGAAAACCAAGAAAACATCAGTATGGAACAAGAATGTGATACAAAAGAACTTGAACAAGAGGGAGTGTATAAATATTTGGGAATTGATGAAGGATCAACAATAAAACATGAACAAATGCAAATAAAGCATAGTAAGGAATATTTTAGAAGACTTAAATTAATCCTGAAAACAGCATTGACATCTAGGAGCAAAATCCAAGCTATAAACCAATTTGCTTTTTGCTGTCCTAACTTACAGTTTTGGAGTGGTTGACTGGCCCCAAATTGTGTTGGATAGATTAGAGAGGAAAACAAGAAGGATGCTTAATGCTCAACAAATGATTTATAAAAATCAGTGCATACCAAGATTATATATTTCCCATTCCGAAGGATGGTGTGGGCGTCCTTGAAATTGA
Organism: Protopterus annectens; assembly: GCF_019279795.1. Taxonomy (NCBI): domain Eukaryota; kingdom Metazoa; phylum Chordata; order Ceratodontiformes; family Protopteridae; genus Protopterus; species Protopterus annectens. The sequence continues at coordinate 807,685,399 of NC_056735.1, read as the reverse complement.
TTACATGTATACATCTGCAATCATGGGACTCCACACATATCTGCTGACCTCACAAGACCCAAATGTAGTGAAAGTTTTGAAACATGACGAGAATAAATCTAAGATGACTTCTCTGTTTAATCCAGCAGAAGCATATCAGCCTCAAGCAGGAATGGAAATCAATCCAGAAGTATATAAAAACCAGGCAGCAACTGAATATGCCAAAAATAAAAAAAAAACAAAAGAAAGAATATAAAGTGATAGACCAGATGAGAAGGCAAGAAATGTGGAAAAAGCATAAATATAGTTACAAGTATATAAAACTTCTGGAAGAACCTCATGTTGATCAGGAACGAATGTAGGAATGGTTAAGGAGAGGCAAATTCAAATCAAGAGATGAAAGGTACACGTTGCTTTACAAAATTCATTGAACATGTGGGAGAAAAAGACAAATGTAGGTTTTGTAAAACAAATTACAGTTGCACACGTCATTGCTGGCTGTGACATACTAATTGGAGGACTGTGTACTGAAAGGCATAATAATGTGGCAAGACTGTTGCACTGGGGATTGTGCAAACATTATGGCATTGAAGTGGCTGAAAAACACTGTAAACATGAGCCGCAAAGCATCATAGAGAATGATGAAATCTACATTGCATGGGGATCACCCATTAGCAACAGTTCAAAAGATAGATGCTAGAAAACCGGTTATAGTGGTCCATGAAAAGAAGACAAAAGTAGCATTGATCATTGAAATTGTCACACCCAGTGACTACAGTGTCTTGCGTACAGAGCAACACAAAGTCATACAATATCAGGGTTTGCAGGCAGAAATGAGAACAATGTGGAAGAATGATACGCAGACAGTTCCAGTAGTAGTAGGAGCAACAGGTCTTATAAAAAAGAATCTACAGTGGTATTTAGACATGTTACCAGTACATGTTACCCCATACGAATTGCAGGAGTCATTACTGGGCACATTGCTGGTGCTGTGAAGATCACCTTTGGCTGATATCAAAGATTGAAACAATACTAATTTCATGAACTTTAATCATACTTTGACTTAGGAATGGAGGCCATTCCTGTCATGGTATGAGAAACCCAAAAGACTTGGAGAATTTAAAGAGAACAACCAACATAGTGGTGCACTTCTCAAAGAGAGAACCCATGTGCAGGTGACCTAGGGGTTGGATCACATTAAATATGAGAGTCTGTAGTATTGCCTTGACAGTTCTTAGTGTTAGCCTCGTAATTCTCATTTTTTAAATCCATTCTGCTTATTATTGTTATTGATTTAATAAGGCAAATAACTACCATATGTTCAAAATTAAATCACTGTTGTATTAGCCTAAGCTATTCGGGTTATATCCTGCCAAGGATGTGGCCAACTGACCATTTTTTTAAAGCTTTGGTGCACCCTTCATGTACACTAACTGCCAGGAGCTCAAGAAGTGCTTCATATAAAAGGCAGTTGAAGTGCCAAAAGCTTCAAAGCTTTCTTGCCTCAAGAAGGGAGGCAGTAGCCCTGAAAGGAAAAAGACTAGGAAACATAAGAGTAACTGTATATGCAAGGGTATATTCAGTCTCACCCTGGCAATACAATAGAGCAGCTATAGATAAGGGGCTGGAAGGATGGGATGCCTCATGCAAAAGTGGTCTATTAGAACATCTACTGTTATGGTAAGTTTGCTTGCACAACTTTGTAAGGAACAGAAGATTCACCACAGTGTCTGGAGTCTCCTGTGTGGGCTCTACCCATCACCACCCCATCCAGTTTGATGGCATGCAGAGGTCAGACCTGAAGACAGTACTTGGGAAAGTGTTGCAAGTTGACAGGGACCCTATTCATTTGCTTTGGAATACTATGGATGATATTTCCTTATGCTATATATGTTGTTGCCACTCATGCTAGTGTTACCTGAATTTTTTGCTTATCTAGATTATGCTTATCTTTTATAGGGACTCTCCAAACACTGCACATGTCACAGTTTGGGTTCATTAATGGCAAGTCATGCTTGGTCAACCTAGTGCCTTTGTTTGAAAAGGTCATCAAAACAATGGATGAAGGGAAAATGGTAGACACCACATACCTCAACCTGACTAAAGCTTTTGACAAAATTCCCCACTCAGGCACAGTGAAAAAAAAGCTAAATAAACTGGGAACAACCCCCCTATTTTACCTGTTGGATCACCAGTTGGCCCACAGATAGGATGCAGAAAGTCAAAATAGGGGAATTTACCTCTACAAAGAGACCAGTCACCACTGTAGTCCCCCAGGGTTTTGTGCTGGGACCTCTCCTGCTTGACATCTACTTTTTTGAAGTGAAAGCCAATACCAAAGGACTCTAGCTGACTAAGTTTGCACATGACTATAAGTTAGGAGCAGTCATTGATTCCCAAGATGACTTAGCCATCCTGCAAGATGATTTGTCTCAAATAAATAACTACTGTCAAGATCATTGTCTGAAACTAAATGCCAAAAAGATGGATTATTGTATCCTTTGTGTAGTCATCTACCTCAGGGAACTACCTCATTGACAATATGTTCCTAAGAGTTGACCCAGATGTTTGAGATTTAGGAACTTATTTGGACAGTGACCTAACTTTTGACCAGCATGTGTCTAATGTTGTAAGAAAGTCCTTCTATATTGCACAGCTTATAACCAAAGGGATTGTGTTTAGATCTAGGGATGTCATTGACCCCCTTTACTCGGCTCTCATTAGGCCAATCATTGAATATAATGCCCCCTTTGTCATGTATCTGTCCAGACACACGCAACAATTGCAATGCCCACAGAGATACCTTACTAAAAGGATACAAGGCCTAAACAATATGTCCTACATGGACTGTCTCAAAGCCCTGTCACTAAATGTGGCAACCTACAGACTGCTAAAAGGTGACCTGAGTCTGGCATACAGGGCATTCTTTGACCCATTACTGATGGATTTATTGCATATCAGCAAGTCAGATGGCATCAGAAATACACTGTCTAGGGATCTAAACCTCTTCTGCAACATCAACAGTATGGTTTGGAGGGACAGGTGTATTTTGCAGAGGATCCTGCTGCTGTGGAACAGCCTCCCCAGCTACATAAAACAAAGTTCAGCCATCTCCATTTTCAAGTGCAATTTTGATTTGTGGATGGGAAACAGAAAATTTACCCCAGAACCATCCCCTGTACTATTAATGGACAGATGTAGCTCTTAAATGCTTTAACCCAGGTATAGGTCCCCTCAACGTATTTGTGGTTTGATCCCAGTTATTCTCATTAGGGGATGCATATAATTATTGACTATGGGATAGGTAAGACCAATCTGTAACCAAATAGGATAGGCTATTTTGAGCACAAAAAAATGGATATTGGCTAGGCTTAAAGTGGCCTGCAAGGGCAATTAGCCTAGCATTTACCTGTGAACCTATTTATAGAGTACATTGCATGATTATTGTTTTTACTATGCTGAGATGCTGTAATGTGAAGAGGCTATTATACATGTGTTTAAAATCAGTACTATAATATCTGTATTTAGATGTTCATCCTGTTGATTACCACTGCAAAAACTTTATCTGTATGGGTTATATCTTGCTAAGGTGTCTTTGCTGGCAGCCTCGAAAGCTGCAAGGCACCTTCCACATGCCAAAACTGTCAGGCAGCACAATCTGAGCTGACTAAAAGATAAGATGTTAAGTTGTCAATCTCGCCTTCATTCTTGCTTGATGGGGTTCGGAGCCGACCCTCGGCTCCGACTCGGCACCTTGCTAAGTTCGAGAGTCACTTTTACCAGCTCGAGGCAGCCCCATAACCCATGATGCAAGGCGGCAAGTACCCAGATCTCGTTTGCCGCTTCGCTGATGAGGTCCTCCTTTTACCAGCTCCTGGTAAGTGTTTAAAATTAAACTGCTTTAGCCCCTTTTAGACGATTTTTCTTAAAATCTTTTATTTTTTGTTAATTGTAAGCCCCTTTTGACTAAAATTATCCTTCTTTCTTAAATTTTTTTAGTCAGGCCTTCCTTCCCTCCCATCCCCCCCGTCAGGGTGTGTGTGTGTGTGTGAGGTTTTTACTGTTTGTACTTTATTTTTAATTGTTTGTTTGGGACTGTGTGTGTACTTTGTCTGTATCCACTATGTCCAAAGAACAGAGGGTCTCAGGCTTTAAGAAGTGTGACTCGTGCTGTCAGAAGATGTCTCTGACAGACGGTCACACTTCTTGTTTATACTGCCTGGGACCTCTCCACCTGCAGGACTCCTGTGCAATATGTCATTCTTTTAGCCAGAGAGTCCTGCAGGAAAGGAGAAACAAATTGATTTTAAGGGGACTCCTTAAACCGGAGGGCTCCCCGGCCAAATCGGCTCCGGGGAAGCCTTCCAAGTCTAAGGCCCAGGCTTATTTACCCAAGCCTTCGGCCTTGGCTCCGACTTTGTCGGAGTCGAGATCGGCTCCGGCTGGAGCCGATCCGACATTGGCTAAATCTTCGGCACCGATAGGTGCCGATACTTCTTTGGTCACTTTGGTGTCGGTTCCAAGTACTGGCTCCGACCACCATGTGGCCCAGGCTTCGGTGTCGGCGCCGACCGGCTCCAACACCGCTATTTCGATGCGTCTAGATCTTCTCTCGGAGCCGAAAAGTTATCGGCTCCGACTGGATCAGTAGCCTTGTCGGCTCCGATGGTTCCTTCGAGGAAGAGGTCCAGGTCTCCCTCTTTGGAACCGATTCTGTCGGCTTCGGCCTCACCTCTTCTTTCGGAACGGAGCCATCGGAGCCGATCATCTAGGTCGTCCAGATTATCTGACCATGATTTAGAGAGGGTGGTAAGTAGATTATTAAAATCGCAGGCACTGGGCCAGATGCTTCATAGTCCGTCTCAACAGACGACTGTTAGTCCACACCCTCTTCAAGTTCCTCCTTCGACTCTACCCCAGAGTTTGGAGCTGGAGTCTACGGGATAGTTACTGCTAGGGCTGAGGGGCAGATACCCCCCCCTTCTGCACCCTCGGCATCTACTCTTATCTCCTCCTCGAGACCTTCCTTGGAGGGATTCGGTGGTCGGGCTTCCCTGGTCTCCTCCGAGGGGGTGAGTGGCATCGGACCCTTGTCCGACCCCGCTCTTCCCCTTGGAGCTTCGGCCTTGGTGAGCTCGGCTCCGACATCTGCCTCGGAGCCTTCCCTTTCGGTGGGCCCGGGAGTCCCAGTTTCTTCAGAACGGGTTCTCTCGGATCTCCCTGGGAGGGGGGCCTTTGAGGTGATGAAGAGTGTACTGGCCACTAGACTCAGTCAGCAGTCTATTCCCTTAGCTCCTCCCTCTACAGTGCCTGTCGATATCTCTTCCATCTCTCTTGCTCCCGGACCTAGAGATCCACCACCTCAGGTTTCCCCATTGGGAAGAACCCCCTCTTCCGAGGATTCTCCTGATCAGTCAGGGGATCCACCGCAAGAGGACTTGTAAGAGGAAACACCTGGACTCCCCTGAGTCTACCACTTCAGATACCGACTTAGATGAGTCGGAGGGATCCCCAAGATCCCCCTCTGAGGATGTCTCCTTTTCAGACATCCTAGAACTCCAAAAACAGAGGGGAAACTGGCCCTCCATAAATCCCTCCGAGGATGAGTCGGTATACCTAGAGGCATTTGGATCTCGACCCTCCACCTCCTGGGTGTCTCCACCTTTCGACCCCCTTATGGAGGTTATTGCTCGAAAGGCTTGGGCTGCTCCGGATTCTGTAGAACCAGTTCCTAGGAGGCCGACTAAATTTATTACAGCCCCTTCTGAAAAGCAATTCCTCACAAAAGGTGTCCCTGTTGATGCCATGGTGGTGGCGGCCACCACTAAGAAGGAACTTGCAGATCCTTCCGTACCAGTCCATCCTCCTAATAAGGATTCTAGGACCATGGATAGGTATGGTAAGCGGATGTTCTCCTCAGCGACCTTTGCCATGCGTTCGCTGAACTATTTATGTCACTTCACCAGACTCCAAAGGGACATCCTTAAGGAACTAGGTGAAGTAGTGCAGGATCCTACGGCTGCAGGGGCTCAAGAAAAGATTGCTTCTCAGCTAGGAATCCTTAATTCTATAGCTAACCTCCTCCATGCGACTGATCTCGTATGCAGCAGATGGGCAGTAGAGCCGGGTACAGGAGTGGCTCTTAGGCGTCAATCCTGGATGCGGCTCTGTAATTTTGCAGATCCCTTTAAGGCGTCCTTCACAAATTCTCCCTTTGATGGGTCAGCTTTGTTTGGCCCTCAAGTGAAGGATACATTGACCAGGTGTGAGAAGGACAGCAAGACTCTTTCTGCCAGGGGTCCGTTTTCTACCCCTCTAGACCTTACCCCAAAGGTCAGAAGGGCGGAAAAATGTGGTTCCGTAAATCCCAGGGAGTCACGCCGGACGCACGTGGTCAGTTTACCCCTAGAGGCAGAGGGGTAATAACAGACGCTCTAGAGGCAGAGGGGGTCCACAAAACCAGGGAAGCAGAGAGCCTGTCTCTGACAAGCCCTTCCAGCATCCCTGAGATGTTGCCCGACTGTCCATCCTTGGAGGCAGTCGGGGGAAGACTATCGCTGTACCCAGAAGCCTGGCGTTACCTCTCTCAAGACAGATGGGTACAGTCGATTATATCCGAGGGTTACAAAATTCCTTTCGAGGAAAGTCCTTTCTCTCACAAAAATTCCCTTCCAGATGTACCACCCGTTCTAAGGGAAATTGAAGAGTTAGAAGTATTAAAGCTTCTACAAAAAAGAGCCATTCAGCCAGTTACAACAGACCATTCAGAGCCCGGAATCTACTCAAGATTCTTTTTGGTCCCCAAAAAGACGGGAGACTGGAGACCAATATTGGATCTCAGCAGACTCAACAAGTCTGTGAGAAAGACAAGATTTCGAATGGTCACACTTCAATCAATTTTTCCCTTCCTAGAGAAGGACAACTGGATGTGCTCAATAGATCTTCAGGATGCGTACTATCACATAAAAATTCACAGACGCTCCAGAAGGTTTCTCCGCTTTCGGCTGGGGTCCAGTCATTTTCAATTCAGAGCCCTGCCCTTTGGTCTCACTACAGCCCCCAGAGTGTTCACCAAATGTATGGCAGTGGTCACGGCTCACCTGAGACGTCAAGGATTCCAGGTGTTTCCGTATCTCGACGACTGGCTCCTTTCAGCCACCACCAGGCATCAACTTCTTCAAGCCAGGGATTACACCCTACATCTCTGCACTCAATTAGGAATTTCGATCAACTACGAAAAATCCTCCTTATTGCCCTGCCAGTCTATTACTTTCATAGGCGCAAACTTAAACACTGTTCGGATGTCAGCAACCCTCACAGACCAAAGAATCTCAGATATCCAAAGTCACGTGAGGATCATCCTTGCCAGCAAAAAGGTGCAAGCCAGAATGGTTCTAAAGGTGTTGGGCCTCATGGCTGTGGCTATTACCCTTCTTCCCCTGGCCCGCTTCTACATGCGTCTTCTTCAATGGATGTTGTTCACTCAGTGGTCTTACCAACAACTTCCCATCGCCACCAAATCCTGGTGACACAAATTTGCAAGAATCATCTATCATGGTGGATTACTTCTCCCCAGATTCACCAAGGCAGACCCTTTGTATCCCCGGCCCCGGTAGCCACAGTCACTACGGACGCCTCCCTGATCGGGTGGGGGGGTCATTATCAGGGCAGGATGGTTCATGGGACGTGGCAACCGTTCGAATACCACCTGCACATAAATGTCCTAGAGATGAGAGCAGTGCTTTTAACGTTGCAAGCCCTCAATGACTTTCTTCCCTTGGGAACAATTGCAGTTCACACAGACAACATGTCTGTAGTATGGTATACCAACAAACAGGGCGGAACCAAGTCCTACCCCTTGTGTCGAGAAGCGCTCAGACTTTGGCAATGGGCGATCTCCTCTCATCGGTTTCTGGTAGCAACGCATATCCCTGGGAAAACCAACATTCTAGCGGACAGATTGAGCAGAGCTATTCTCATGCCTCACAAGTGGTCTCTCAAACAATCTATAGTGGAGGAGATTTTTCTAGAATGGGGCCCATGTTGCGATCTTTTTGCTACTCCCCAAAACAGCAAATGCCCAGACTTCTTTTCTCTCTTCCCACTGCCAGGCCATCCCCCCAGAGACGCTCTAACCCAGGATTGGCCCCAGGGACTTCTTTATGCCTTTCCTCCTTCCCACTGATTCCACAAGTACTCCAGAAAGCCACCATTTTGAGAGCCAAAATGATTCTCATTGCTCCCTATTGGCCTCGACAAATTTGGTTTCCGTTCCTCCATCGTCACCTTTTGGTGCAGCCGTGGCATCTGGACCCAGTGCCAGACCTTCTGATTCACCAATCGGGTCAGCTGCATCGGTCTATTCCTTCTCTCAACCTCACGGCGTGGTTGCTCCACTTCCTTCCTTAGCCAGGCTTCCTATGATCTCTAATCCTGTTAGGGATATCATAGTGGCTTCCTTAAAATCCTCTACTAGAAGGATTTATGCCAGCAAGTGGAAACGCTTCTCTTGTTGGGCAAAGGCTAAAAATATAGATCCTTTTACTGCCCCTGTTCAAGCAGTTTTGGATTTCTTAGCGGAAATCTTTCACGCGGGCTCTTCATCTTCCACGGTCAAAGTTCAGTTGGCTGCTATCTCGAACTTTCATGTCGGGTTTGCAGATCACAACATTATGTCCCACAGGCTTTGTAGAGCCTTTCTAAAAGGAATTTTTCTCCTGAAACCTCCAGTCAGGAGTCCTCCTCCTCAATGGGACCTAAATCTAGTGCTGACATCCTTAATTCTTCCTCCCTTCGAGCCAGCTGTTTCATGTTCCCTGAAATTTCTTTCATGGAAAACACTCTTCCTTGTTGCTATTACCTCAGCAAGGAGAGTGTCAGAACTTCATGCTCTCTGTTCATCCCCCTTATTTGGTCTTCCACAAAGACAGGGTATCCTTGAGAACTAATCCAACCTTTTTGCCTAAGGTGGCCCCGAAAAATAATTTGAACCAATCTATTGACCTCCCTGTATTTTTCCCTAATTACTCAAACAGATCGGAACAAAAATTACATTATCTTGATGTCCACCGCCAACTCAGATATTATTTGGACAGAACAAAACAATTCAGGAAATCTGATCAGCTCTTTCTTTCTTATGCTGATAACAAGAAAGGCCTTCCTGTCTCCAAAGTGACCTTATCTAGATGGCTTTCTTCCGTCATCTCTGAAATCTATCAGCTCAGGGGAAAACAGCTGTGCTCAAAACCTAAAGCGCATTCAACCAGAAGCTTAGCCACTTCCACAGCTTTTCAGGCTAGACTTCCATTAGACACTATTTGTGCAGCAGCCACTTGGGCCACTCCTCATACCTTTGTTTCTCATTACAAATTGGATTTGGCCTCCAGGGACAGAGCCAGTTTTGGCTCTACAGTTCTCAAGAGTCTGTTCCATTGAGCCACCCAGGATAAAGGTGCTAGGGACGCAGTCCCATCAAGCAAGAATGAAGGCGAGATTGACAACTTAACATTGAGAAGTTATGTACCTACCATAACGTTCCATGTTAGTTGTCTTCTCTCGCCTTCTTTCTTGCGACCCTCCCTCCTGCCCCCTGGCCTGGACAGACCTTTTTCTCCCTATATGGAAGAATTCTTCTTAAGACCAGCTAGTTCTGGTCTACCTTATAGCCCATCCTTCAGGCTTTTTGCCTTTCTTTCCTTCTGGGAAGTTTTTTGTGCTAGGTGTTATTGCCTATAGATAACAAATGAGATCTGGGTACTTACCGCCTTGCATCATGGGTTATGGGGCTGCCTCGAGCTGGTAAAAGTGACTCTCGAGCTTAGCAAAGTGCCGAGTCGGAGCCGAGGGTCGGCTCCGAACCCCATCAAGCAAGAAAGAAGGTGAGAGAAGACAACTAACATGGAACGTTATGGTAGGTACATAACTTCTCATTTCGGCACAAAGGTCATCAGAGCTTTACTGCTACCAAAGAGTAAACTCCTCTGAGGCTTTTGAGTCTCGAGTGTTAGCTTCCGCTTTCCTTTGCTGAGCAGATAAGTTTCCCTTAGGGGAAAAAACTTCCATTTTCTTAATTTTATTGATGTTTTATTACTTTCCTCTTTAGAAATTTTATTTTAAAGCTAGTAGTGTTGTGTTTCAGTGGACAGTCTTGAGACTGTAATGTACTTTTAAATGGTGCACTGTTTTTTTCTGTGGAGAAATAAGTTTAGTTTTGTGTGGCTGGCATAGTGTTAGTGTTTTATCATGTTTTTACTGTGTTATTCTGTCAAAAAAGTAACTTTTATTGACTGGTTGGTAGAGTTTACTAGTAATTGCAACTTGTCTTCCCAAGAAAGAGGCACCATTTTCAGACTGACCATGGAACAGACTACCAATCCCATGGTTGGCCCTTAATCCAGCCACAAAAAGAAAAAAATAGGCAAACAGCCTTTGCCAGCACAGCAGACTATCAATTTGTCTCAGATGCAGGTAGGTGGCTGTGCTGTGACCATTTGTTGTACCTCAGACCACTCATCTTTTACCTGGGATCCCTCTGGTGTAAGACTTACAGCCGCTATGGACCAGGTATAGCCATGTTCGCTGTGGCTGTTTGGGTCCCCTCAGTATGTAGGGGAGAGCCACTCTTGTTGGCCTTGGGAGAGGGATCATCACTGGGAAAGCTTGTGCTGCCATTAATAACACTGTTGATCCCATTTTTTTCCTGTCAAAAGGAAGCAGAAAACTAAGTATGTATCTACTACTCCTCAAATTTCCCTACACAGGAGTAGTTTACTGGTCTGCCAAAGAGTTGTTTCAGAATGTTGTGTCTATCCCCGAGGGAAGCTGATGCTGCCATTAATGACATGGTTGGCCCTATTTTTCCTGTCAAAAAGAAACAGAAAACCAAGCATGTATCTACTTGTCCATAATTTGTTTGGTTAGGAAAAGCTTACTGTGTCTGGCTCAGGGTTTAATTCAGAATATTGATCCTTCTTGTAAGCTAGTTTTTGGTAAAAGAAGGAGAAAGAGATTCCTCTTTTCGTGAAGAGATTCATGATTCTGAATCTGAACAGGAAGACCCAGGGACAGATACAGTATTTTTCCCTCAGGGGCTCTGATTCAGACTCAGAGGAGAGCTCACTTTCTTATTCTTCCTGTGGGGCATTTCTCTTTTTCTGAGACTACTGCTGGAATGTGCCAGTATTTTCAGGGAACAGGTTTTTCAGTTCCTCAGAAAATCAGTTGTTACAGAAGGATTGTCCAGTACCTACACCCACTCCACCTATTCTGTTTGCTTTGGAGGATGTGTTTGTTACTGCTTGCATTTTCTTGATAGTCAGCCAGTTACCCCTAAAGAGGTAGATAAGATGTATGAAGTTCCTCAGTCTTTAAAATTTCTGTACACTATTCCAAAACCTGACTCAGCAGCTATAGCTTTAGTTGATCCCACTGTTGCTAAGCACATAGTTAATTCCAATTCTACTCTTTCTGCTAAGGATGGGGAAATTATTGAAATGTATGAGAAAAAGTGTATACTTCTACAACTTTAATTTTCAGAATTTTTAATTGCTAGGCTCCTATGTTAATGTTTGCTCTGACAAATTGTGAAAGTAGGAGGAATGTCTAATCTGCAGTTTCTTGTTGTTATGAAACATTCATTGTTTACAGTGTGTATGTGTGATTATGTTGAAACTTCTTCCAGGGCTATGGCCACTGATACTGTCTTGAGGAGGTTTAAGTGGCTGCATTCTCAGGACCTCCCAGATGATGATAAGAATGAGATTTTAAATTTGTCCTTGGATACAGATTTAGTGTTTGGTCCCTGTTCTGCAGGGGTGACCTAGAAGTGTGATGAAAGGGGCAAACTGATCCAGGGAATCTCTAAGATTTTTTCAACCCTTGTTTTCCAAATTTTCCAAGGTATTGTCTAAATCCTCCTTTGTCTGTCATCAACAGTTTGGACTTAGCTTGGGGAGCAGTTTCAGGAGAGATAAAAGTGCAGGGGGTATGGGACACCAAGGATAGATACAAGTACATTAATATCAAAGAAATGCTTGCCTTGATCAGAGCGCTCAACTCTCTGAACCATCCTTGGTCCTTGGGACCGCTTGAAGTGGTTACAGACAATACCACAGTCATATGGTACATCAGCAGGTGGGGGGACCAGGTCGTATCCCCTTTGCAGACTAGCCATGTTAGCTTTGGATATAGCTTCACAGCACAATCTCACTCTACAGGCATCCTACATATCATCAGAGCAAAACTGTGTTAGACAAGCTGAGCAGGACCTGTGCAGACCCTCACAATTGAAAACTACATCAGGGGATCTTCAAAGATTTGATCATCTGTGGGGAGTTTCTCAAGTAGACCTATTTGCCTTCACTCTAAACAATCAACTGGCAAGATTCTGCTCCAGGACTCCATGAAAGAAGGCCTGGAAGACAGAAGCCTTTTCTTTTTTTTTTTTTTGGACAGGAATGCTCTGTATGCTTTTCCACCCTTTCCACTAATATACAGGGTACTACCGAAGGTTCAGAAGAAATCCCTCAAGATCATTGTGGTGACACCCTATTGGCCCAGACAGCCATGGTTTTCTCATTTGGAAATTGCCAGAGGCAATTAGCACAAGCTCCCTTAATGACTGAATCTACTCACACAAGTACAGATGTTTTTGGTATAACCCAACACCAATCAATTACAGTTGACTGCCTGGATGATAGGGTCTTAATTCCTGTTAGGCACCTGTTTACTGAGAGTGTACAGCAAATAGTAATGGAGGCAGGAAAGCCTGATACTAGAAGACCTTATGTTAGCAAATGGAAATTTCTAGTTGGTGCCAACAACATAACCAGCACTCATTCAGTATAAATTGTTCTCTCATTCTACAATATTGTGTGAGTTACTATCCTTTGGCCTTTCTTATTCCTATATCAAGGTTAATTTTTTGGTCACTTCAGCATGTCTGTCAGTGGGTCCTCCTGCTTCAATGCAGTCTCATGTTAAAATGTTCTTGAAAAGGGTTTTGCGTAAGGGGCCTCCAAGAAAACAGGTGACCCACCCCTCCTTTGGATCTTAATTTTGTGTTAGATAAGCATGTACTTGTTCCATTTAACCAGCTAATCTGGCTGACTTGAAATTCTTAACAGGGAAAGCAGTTTTACTGTTTGCTCTGACTTCTGCAAGAAGAATGTTTAAGTTGTAAGCTCTTATGGTGAGTCAACCCTATCTCATTTTCGATAGACAGTTTCCTTGAAAACGAATTCCTCTTTTATGCCTAAAGTGGTATCTAAGTTTACTTTAAACCAAACTATCCATCCCACCAATTTTCTTTCTTGTATTGAAAAATGAGGGAGAAGTGACACTCCATACCTTGGATGCCCATAGACAACTCAGGACTATCATGCTAGAACTAAATCTTTCAGATACTTGCAATTGTTCATTACTTGTGAAGGTGAGAACAAGGGACAACCGGTGTCAAAACAGACTATTTCCAAATGTCCAAATTTATTACCTTTTGTTACACTGACCATAACAGACCTATTCCAGGCAGGGTCAAGACCCACTCTATCAGGGTCTTGGCTTCATCTGTGGATTTTTGTAAAGGTTTGGATTCTAGAGGTATTCTAGAAGCTGCTACTTGGACCTCTGTGCTTATTTGTACAAAGCACTATAAGCTTCATTCGTCTGTAGTTCCAGATCAAACTTTGCTAGGACCATTTTCAGGAGCTGCTGGACTCTTATCCTTCCACCTCCCAAATGTAGTTAGTTAAGATAATCGACCCATATAGATAAGGCTACTGCAGCAATGATCAATATGATGAACCTAGTGCAGTTATGCAAGTTAAACTTTCCACAACAGTAGATGTTCTGATGATCACTGCTGCAGTAGCTTCTCCCTCCCTCCATCTCCCTTGTTTTGTGGTGTGTTTTTTATGCCAGGGTGTGGACATTTATATTTTGTTGTTCTAACATTGTCCTTTCAGGGCTCAACCTCCATCTCTGCTGACAGGAAAGGGCTGAAGGGCTTCACTCCCAAACATGCCCTGTCAGCTCAGCTCGGGTTGCCTGACAGGTTGGGTGTTTGGAAGGTGCCCTGAAGCTTTGAAAACTGACTGGGTGTTATATCTGTGTAGTGATGATTCAAACATCTACTGTTATAGTAAGTTTAACTGTATCTGTACTTGCTTTATAGACATGACAGCATGACTATTAGTCTCAATTTAAGGACATCTTATAGTCAGTGTTTACACTGTATTATTGAATTGAACTAGTGGTAGTAACCATTTAAATGTTATAGTTAGAAACTTTGAATGATGAACATGCTATTTGTTCCATTTACACACTTTAAAATATAATGTTCATCATTGCTCCAGTGTGTTGGATACAGACTAGGGTTTTGATATGAAATACTGCATTCATTCTTTTGCATCTTGTATCATTTGTTAGTTCCAAAATTCATTTATTAAATTTCTTGATGGCTTTGATAACACAAAATGGCAGTGGAATAACGTCCCATACAGCAACATGATGTACATTATAGGTGTTATCGTATGCATGTCTTTCAAAAGGAAATGACATGCCGATAATGACATTACTAAAAACTTGCATTGTCTGTACATTCAGACAGTGGTGTTTTTGCAGCTAAATGTACCACATTTACAAATACATTTTTCTTTCTTCAACTGACTGCTGCTTTTGAAGTAGGCCTTTACATTCTTGCTAGTATTTTAAGAACTTAAGCATTCAAAATTTGCATTTTAAAGGTTAAATATTCCTTAGTCCCTTTTAAATAACAGAAATGTAGACTGATGCATGGGTTTGTAAAAAGCTTTGTTGGACAGTTGTGCTTTTGCAGCAAACTAGTTTCTGTCTGCAGTGTATTTTTCATAGCATCACATCATTACATATGGCCAGGGCATCTAGGTTTATAACAGAAGATTCAGAGAGTTTCAAGATGTGATAGGTCAGATTAAAGGCAAAGTGCTAAGCCAGGGATTTTGACTCCGTGATTTTGTTCTAGTATTTAATGAAAGGATGATATAAAAATTTCAATTTATTTATTTATTTATCCTGGACAGAGCTTAGTGAGAAACACAAGAACATAAAGACTAAATGTCGCCTCATCCCCTGAAATGTGTAGATTGAAAGCATCTGCAAGGAAGAAAAAAATGTAAATTTTTGATGACCATTTTTGACATAGCTGACATTTCTGTCCTATCAAGCTGAATTCTTGTCACTTTCATGTAAATGATTATCCTGCAAATGCTACTCAAATATATCAGACAAATTTTGGTACCCTAAGGTTATTTTAAAGGGTATGTGTAGGCTTTGGCTTAGCACAACAAGCATTTATAGGATGCCTCTGTCTGTTAGAGACATACGTTCCAGACCAGGAGTAAATTTCCTACTCCCCATCCACTGGTCCAAGATAAGCTTTAATTGGAATAGGGAAGAATTCTGCTTCATATGGATGGGAAGCCTGTTCCAGAGAAGGAGTAGCCACTGAATCACTTACCTGTCCCTCCAACATGCCCTATTTATGTCAAAGATGAGGTTTAGGCCCCTAGATTGGGTAATTTTGATACTGTTTGTTTTGCAGATATGCAGCAGGTCCATCAGAGTGGGATCAGAGGATGCCTTGTAGACCAGGCATAGGTCATTTCTCTGCAGTCTGTAGTAGATAAAGTACATGGATAGGGCCTTGAGGTGGTCCAAATAGGGCATGTTGTGTACATCCTTTATTCTTTTTGTGAAGGACCATTGTGAACATTCCAATTGTTGCGTGTTCTTCGTCTGGTACATAAAATTGGGTGCTGTACTCAGTGATTGGTTTGATGAGGGCTGGGTACAGTGGAACAATGACATACTTGGACGTAAATGTCATACACTTCCTTATACGTTGCACGACATAGAATGATTTCCTTACTACCACAGATATGAGATGGTTCAAGGCCAAGTTACTGTCTCCATGTGTTCCTAAACCCCAGACTACTCTGGGTCTACTCTTTGGGTGTATTATTGTTTTGTTAGTTTCCAGGGGTACCTGACTTCCAAAAAGATACTGTTGTGCATTTCATTGCATTGAGCTTTAGACCACGTCTCTGACGCCAGTTATTTGTCTTTGTCAAGCCTTATTGGAGGGTATTTCTGTCTTTGCAGGATTCTAAGACTGCACTCAGTTTGCAGTCATCTGCAGACTTGGTGAGCTAGAGGATCTTGACATTAGCCCGATCTTCACAGAAGTAGATGCCAAAAGGGAGCAGACCCAGTGGAGGGACTCTGTAGTAACCGGTCTGTTTGGAGGTGGAATTGTCTCTCCTAACTTCTTGGATTGTATCTGAGCCAGCTGGCTATCCAGTGGTCGATATATGGATTTCTACCTAATTTCATGAGTTTGTGTACAATGCCTAAGTGGGGTCGGCTGGCTTGGTCAGGACAAGTTAGGCAGTATGCACCATTTTGCTTTAGCCCTTTGCTTTTGGTGATCTTCTGTATGAAATCCACTAGGCTGATTAGGCATGACCTGCCCTAGACAAAACCAAATTAGGTTGGATCCAATGTCTGAAAGTTTCCTATTTTATTTTTTACCATTTCCATGGCTTTGCATATGAGACTAGTCAGACTTATGGGCCTGTAGTTATTGGGGTCTGTAGATGGCTGCCGTTGTGTAGGGGGATGACAGTTGTAGTCCTCCATTTTGTTTGGCACAAAGCTTGTGTAGAGGCTACATTAATATAGTGATTCTAGTGGTCCTTACAGTTCATGCTTCATGGTATTTAGGAATATTATTGGGGCCCATCTATGCTGTGTTCTTGACCTTGGAGAGTGCATTGAGGACCCATTCCCTAGTTACAGTGGGGGGAGTTATGTTGAATGGTATTTCTTGAGGGATGTGTGCATAAGGGGGGGGGGTTAAAATTGGACATAAATTTGTCAGCCAGTAGATTTGCTGTATCTACTGACTTAGTATATATGGCTCCATTTATAATTAGTTCAGTCAACAGTTTAATAATACCCTCATCAGACATATAGCTGATACCACAGAGGTATGCAATAAAGTAGCATTTGGGAAGTACTTCATAAATACTGATTCACATCCAGGGCTAAACAAACATGTTTCTAAACCAGTTCTGAAACAGAGATGCCTATGTTACTGATTCATCTGGTAATAGTTTGCCAGTTAAGAATGTACATGATTGTATAAGAAGCTGTCAGTATTTATTTTTTAGTTGTTTAATGAAGTATATAACATCAACTCTTACCTTTTAAGTTATTTTTGTTAGGACTAATGAATGTCTGTTTTTGTTTAAGAATGTCAGTCGCTTCTGTTTAGTTACTTAAATTGCCACAAAAAAGCTTTTAATGCCTCCCTAGAAATTTATATTCTGCAGTAATCAGGATTTTCTTCATTCTTCTTTTTCATACCTACAAGATTTATTTCCACTTGAGAGCACAGGGTTGTGCATGTCATCCCACTATAGTCTGAGGTCCTCAGCAGAATTAATTTCTGATCTTGTGCCCTCTAATTCCAGGATAGGGATTGGCTTCCCTAATGAGCCTGAAATGGATATAGTAAAAACTGGAGAAGGAAGAAAGAGAATACTGTTTGCTGTTTTGTTTGTTAAGGCAGCAAGGATTAATTCAGCATATGTCTGTATAAAACCATATGCAAAACTACATAAATGATGCCTTGTTTTTTTTTGCATTTTTCAGTAATCTACCACCATTTTCCAACACCTGTTTCACATTTGAGTATTAGCATTTTCCTTCATAATGCTGATATTATATATGAGCTTTCTTCCATGTCCTAATCTTTTCAGCTGTTGCATTTAGCATTTTACCTTAAATGAAAACAAGACAATTCTTCCTCTCTTTCAGTGGTATTTATTACACGTGTGGGAGCCTTGTGGAAAGTACCGAAGAGACTCCCTGAACAAAGGAATGCATAAGCTTATATGCTGGTAATACTGCTGACAGTACAAAATTATAAACTAGACCAATTAAATTAGTACAAAAGACAATTAACCAATCAGTGGTTTACCCGTAGGCTTAAAGCAGTTCACATTACTACATCTCTAGGCAGAAAAAGAAAATCGGATGCACTTCCATATAAGGCACATTTCCTGCTTTCAAACAGGCTCTTGTTTTTCAGTACTTTTCCACTATTCACAGTTTACTCAGAGTTCACAGTACACAGTCCATCTTAATGCATGCAGATTGTCACATACTCAATTTCCTTAAGCACATACTTTGGCCGTTCATATTCTACAATCCCCCATTTGATGCTGTGTAAGCATTACCATGTAGTCTATCATACATTTTCCCTAAGTCTAACATAACCATGTGGCTGGTTCCTTCAACATTGTCACACATTTTTATTTCATCATCCATATTTATGACTGCAGGCATATAAAACTTTGGCACCTTTTTAGTAATCTTAAAAGACATTAATTTCAAAATCAATGCTTTGATTAAAAACACAACAAGAAAGGCAATAAGAGCTAATACTGCGATTAATAAAATTAACTTCAATAGTCGACCTCACCAACCTGAGAACAGGTTGGTTAACCATGCCCATGTTGAGCTATCGGCCTCCTTGGCCTTAGAGAGTTCGGAGACTCTCTGAATGAGTTCGAGATGACTTTCAATTTCGTGCTGATTGTCAGGAATAAACATACAACACTCCTCCTAGATTAAAGTGCAAATTCCACCTTTCGCCGCTAGGGTGAAATCGAGAGCCATATGGTTTTGGAGGACTGCAGCTCTCATAACAGTCAGTTCATCAGTCACTAGTTCTAAAGCAGAAAATGTGGCATTGCTTAATACTTCAAGCAGTTTGGACAGTTTTCTCAGTTCCTAAATTGATCTTACTGCTCCGTACGCTGGAATTATACCAGTCCACGATATGACGTCATCACCCAAGTCCATATGAAATAGTCCTTTGGTGCCATCATGAGCTAAGTCATGATGATAAATCCATGAAGCATCAACTTGGCCTACCGGATTGGCAGGCTTTTTAACCTCTTGAACATTTCCAATTTTTCCTTGAGGTAAAGCAGATGTATACCGGATGGCTGGGACTAAATAACCTAAGAAACAGCTACCTGACCAGTTTTCCGGTAGCCATTTGTAGGCCTTTCTTCTGCATATAAAATAACAGTCCTGCACCAGGGTGGTAACGTTTGAAGAATGGTCACTGCCCGTAGTTATGCCATGGAATATGGCAAGAAATACGATATTGCGAGAACCAAGTAATGAGGCATTTCTCAATGTCGGCTGAATGGCATCAAATGAGACTCAACAGGCCGAGGCTATGTGGTTTCCTTCTGTGTAATTGCACAGGTATTCAATTGTCGTGTTGCAGACACTTTGTCCCATTTTCCAAGTCCAATGATGTTGACTTGAGTAATTTCATTGGAAACACAGAGTGCCATTGCGACGGAGATAAAGTTGTAGTGCAATAGATTTACTGGATGTAATGTTAGCAGTGTTGTCGAGTAAGCTAGTCCATGTATCAATGATACTTAGTGGAGCCACAGCCAATGACAATCCCCCATGTACAGAGGGAATGGCAGTGCAGATCCAGCAGTTAGAAATGTTGAATGTAGAAGCATAAACATATTTGATGGCTTGGTAGGTGTTGAAAGGTGGGTGCCAAATAGCTCGCTTGGTGTGATGCGTCAATGGAGCATGAAATAAAAATGGCCACATTAAAAATAACAGTACAACAAGAATGACCACCAAAATGGCTGTCCAATATTTTTGTGGAAATGATTTTTGAGTCTGCATAGTGTCAGGAGTTTGGAGTTTTCCAAAAGGGTAGATATTAGGCATCGTCAGGTACTGGAACCGTACTACTGTGAGTATGAATAGCAATGGGAGGAGAATCTGGAGTTGAAAAAGATAAAGGCTGTTAGTCTTCGGATGGCACAACTTGTTTGACGTGTGAAATGTGGATCCAGGTTGGAGATCCTTGCAGTTGTACAGCAGATGACATTGTCAGAAGAACCAGGAAGGGCCCCTTCCAGCGTGGCTGGAGCGCTGTTTTTCTAGAGAAGGACTTAACCTAAACCCAATCGCCTGGTTGCAGGTCAGATGACAGGAAAGGATCTGGAAGATGTTGAGCAGCTGCTACTTGTCGATGGTGAAACTGTAGGAAGGAAACAAGAGATTTGCAGTACAAGAGAATATCATTATCAAATGCATCATATTCAGAAAGGGGTGGTGCTGGTGTCATGGGCATATGCAGAGGGCGACCCATGAGAATTTCATGTGGAGAAAGACCTTTATTAGGATGCGGTTGTGCTTGCATAGAAAGTAAGGCTAGTGGTAAGGCCTGCACCCAAGTTAAGCCTGTTTCTGAAGTGACTTTAGCAAGTCTAGTTTTCAAGGTCTGATTCATTCGTTCAATAATACCTGAAGCCTGTGGTCTATACGGACAATGAAATTTCAAAGTGATGCCTAACATTGTACACAATGATTCAACTAACTTAGCAGTAAAATGCGTTCCACGGTCAGAGTATATTTAACAAGGAACACCAAAACGAGGTATTAATTCATTGCACAATTTTTTTGCAACTGAAATAGCATTGTTTTTAGCACATGGATAGGCATCTAACCACCCCAAAAAATATCAACAACAGTCAAACATATTTAAAATCAGTACAAGGTGGGAGTTCAATAAAGTCCCACTGCAAGGCACAAAATGGTCCCATTGGTTTTTGGCACCGGTTGAGCAGGAGCCAGAGTGCCTTTTGAAATATTATGCTGTAAACAAATAGAGCACGTGCTCAAAAATGTTGCACAGAAGCAGAAAGTCCTGGGGTGAACCAATCCTTCTGGATTTGTTTGATTAATGCTTGTACCCCTACATGAGCTGGCAAATTATATGCTTTAAAAGAGAATTTAACATAGATATAGGGCAAATTAATCTGCCATCAGGATGCTGCCAAATTGAATCAGAGCACTTGAAACAACTTTGGGCCAGCCATGTTTTTCTTTCTGATTCCGATGCTTCACTTTGTAAAGTTTTTAAAACAGTAGTGTCAAAAG
The DNA here is from genome assembly GCF_019279795.1 of Protopterus annectens. NCBI lineage: Eukaryota > Metazoa > Chordata > Ceratodontiformes > Protopteridae > Protopterus > Protopterus annectens. The sequence continues at coordinate 807,664,390 of NC_056735.1, read as the reverse complement.
TAACCGTTTGTAAGATAGGCTGCAGAAATTGTCCCTCAGCAGTGTGTAAAAGAGCAGCCTCTTTGGCAGCCCAGTCAGCCAAGTTATTTCCCTTAGCTACTAGGGAATCATTGGACTGGTGAGCTGCCCACTTGACAACAGCAATTTTAGAAGGTAATAATAAATCCTGTAAGAGATGATCAATATACAGTTAATTTTTAATCGGTGCCCCAGAGGATGTCAAAACCCCCCTTTCCTTCTACAAGGTACCAAAATCATGAACAACATCATGGGCATAATGTGAATCAGTATAAATTGTAACAGATCTGTCTTTGGCCATTTTACATGCATGCGAAAGTGCCACCTAGTCTGCAGCTTGTACGGAAGTGCCAGGTGGTAATTGTCTGGTTTGTAAAACCTCAGATGGTGAGCAGACTGACCATGCAGCCTGGAGTTTACCAAGATTATTTCGTAAACAGGACCCATCTACAAAAAGAACTAAATCAGGATTAAGCAAAGGAACATCTTGCAAATCTAACCTGGGAGAAAGAAAAGTGTTAACTACAAGCACACAGTCATGTGGTTCACCCTCGTCACTAGTTGGACTCAATGAAGCAGGGTGTAGTGGTGGGCAACGTGTAATTTGAACAGCGGGATTACTTAATAAACTTAACTCATATTTAGTGAGGCGAACATTAGAAAGATGCTGTGTTTTTGTTTTTAAGAGTAACTCTTGCACCGCATGAGGTACTGCTAGTATAGTGTCATGTCCTAAAGTCAATGGTGCTGCCATATCGATCAAAACAGCAGCGGCTGCCACCGCTCGTAAACAGGGTGGATAGCCAGAAGCAACAGAGTCTAACTGAGTGCTGTAATATGCTATAGGTCGATAGCCCCCCATGCGTGCTTGCGCTAGCAGGCCCAGGGCAGTCTTGTTTCTTTCACAACAGAAGAAAACAAAGGGTTTAGAATAATCTGGGAGCCCCAGGGCAGGCGGGTTTATCAGTGCCGTTTTAATAGCCTGAAAGGCGTTTTCATGTTCAGGGGACCAATGCAGAGGATACGTAACTACCTTTTTTAAAAACTGTAACAGAGGGGCCGAAATTTCTGAAAAAGTGGGCACCCACTGTCTACAATAACCTGCTAGGCTGAGGAACCCTGAGTTTTCTCTGAGTTATAGGGCGGGGGGCAGTCTGAATGGAAGTAATTCTACTTGGAAGTATTTGATGTAAACCCATAGAAATTATGTGTTCCAGGTATTGTACCTTTTCTTGACAGAACTGCAGTTTAGATTTATTTACCTTAAAACCTCGTTCAGCTAAAAACTTAACTAGAAGTGAATCATCTATACAAGACTTAGTATCTTGGGAAGCTATAAGAATATCGTCTACATATTGGACCAGTACTGAACATAGTAGTAACTGTAAATCCTGCAGCTGTCTGTGCATCTCTCTAGAGAATAGGGTTGGAGATTCTACATAGCCTTGGGGTAGTCGGGTCTAAGTATACTGTTGGCCCTTATAAGTGAATGCAAACAAATACTGACTATCAGAATATAATGGGATAGAGAAGAAAGCTGATGAGATATCTATAACTGTAAAACAATGTGCTGTAGGTGGGATACAGCTTAAAATCGTAGCTGGGTTTAGTATGATTGGAAAAACAGGCAAGGCAGCTTTATTGACTTCTTGCAAGTCTTGCACAAATCTGTAAGCTTGTTTACGAGGTTTCCTTGCCAGTAGAATTGGAGTATTACATGGACTTGTAGGTACTATAATTCCTTGTTGTACCAAGGCAGAAATGACGGGGGCAATACCAGATGTAGCCTCTGCCGTCAAAGGGTACTGTGGTACCCAAGGTAACTTTGCTCTGGGTTTTAAGGTTATTTTTACAGGAGTGGCTGAAATCAGAAACCCAACATGATTATCATGAGTGGTCCATAGATGAGAGGGTAATGAACTTAAATACTTATTTTTATCGAGGTAAGACTGCATACATATTGTTTGCAGAGTGACAGTTTCATCCAAAGTAGCCAAAATACTATCTTGTTTATCTGAAGGTACTTGTAAATATACTCCTTCAGCTGTCCAGAAAATAGTTGCTCCCATCTTACAGAGCAAATCTCTCCCCAATAAATGTAAAGGTACTGAAGGTCCTACTAAAAATGCATGATTGTCTTGTAAGGGTCCCAAAGTTACTGGGACTGGGACAGTTTCAGAATATTCAATAGGAATACCAGAGACACCTACCCATCTAGTTGGGTTGCTGGGGAGGGGGACATTTATTGCTGCTTCCCCAGCTAGCATAGATTTGGTTGCTCCAGTGTCAATTAAAAATGAGTACGGTTTATTTTTGACAAGTTACATAACATGTGGCCCATCTTGATCCACAGGAATGAAAGGGCACAACCGCTGTTGTCTTTGTTCAGGGAACCTTCATTGTGATGGCTGCCGATTGGATGGGGTACAATTAGAATTCCACTGAGGTGACATATCAGTGGGTGGGGCAGGTTTCTCAGCCAGATACAGACATTCATTTCTCCAATGGCCTACTTGGCCACAATTGAAACACTCTGTCTGATTATTATAGCTTTGGGGTGGGGCTGATCGTGTTTCCTGCCAGTTTTATCTATTTTGGTTTCCTGCCCCTTGGCGTCCACCTCTCCCTCTTCCCCGTCCTCGTCCTCCCCGTCCACGCTGCCCAAAGGCAGTCCACATCTGAATCTGCGCTTTAACCAATTTTTCCTGTAAGTCCTTTTTTTCCTAAGCTAAGTGGTCGGAGAGGTATTGCACTTGTGTGACTAATTCATGCAATCCAAGACTAGGCCAGTTTAAACATACTTCCTTTACCTTATCCCGTACTTGTGGGCGTAGCCCATCTACGAAGGCAGCCGGCAATCCACTCTGTGCCGGCCCTTCAGTGGGTTCTGGGTAACCAGAATAAGCCTCAAAGGCTTCAGTGAGATGATTTAAATACTCGTCCACAGGTTCGTCTTCTTTTTGAAGAACTGACTTGATTTTGGGCCAGTTGGGTGTGGGTGGGACTATTACTGTAATAGCATCTACTATATGCTGTCTGACTGGTTCAAACCCATTATCTCCTTGAGCATCATGTTTTGGAATCGGAGTAGGGACATTAACATGGTCCCAAATTCGTTTCATCAGATCAGCTGGCATGGCATGCTGAAGAACTGCCCTGACTTCTTCTATTATAGGATTTTGTAAACAAATATGTCCTGCCAGCACATGCTGGAACTTAGCTGGATTAGTATGGATAGGCGGTAGTGATTTGGTAATGGCTTGAAAATCAACCGACGACCACGCCCTAGGTACTCAATGGTCGGTGGTTCCTGTGCACTTCTAGCATGGGCTGGGTTAGGTACCTCCCTCAAAGGTAACAATCTGTCATCATCTGACGACTCCGATTCTGAATCTGGATTAAATTTATCTGGCCCAAAATATCCATCTCCCCTGTCAGTTATAGCTGGGAACTGGCCAAAATGCCTCCAGTGTAAATGTTGCTTCCCTTTTCCTTTATAATAGGGTTTAGCTTTAAAGTACATTACAGCTTTTGCTTCTTTATGAGTCTTACTATGAGTTCTTGGTCCCTTTTTTATTGCTCATTTCTGGATCAGATTCACTAGACTGACTGTCCACAGCTTGTTCTCTCTCTGTAGTGGTGGAATCTTTAGTGGTACAATCTGGCTGCTGTGCTTTGGCTCCTTGTTGAGCGAGGGGGGGCTGATACTGCGGGGGTGCAATCGGTGGTGCAGTCGGTGGTGGGGGAAGCCAGACATTATCGTCTTCTGATGATTCAATTATTTGCAATTTAGCTAATTCCTTTACAGGATAAAGCCCCTTAAAGGGTGGGTCCTTCAAGCATTTACCGTTTGCTACATCTAAATTACTAGCAGTGTGTTGTAATTCCCTCAATTGCTCTTTTAATTTTTGCTGATTATCTTTTAGACTACTAATAACCGAATCTTTTTCTCTTTCTTTCGCCTATGTCATCCAATCATTAAATGCTGCCCAGCACAACCCTGGTATCCTTTTCCCTTTTTTCCTTAACTTTCCTTGGAGATTAAGCAAAATATTTTTATTAAAACTACCATTTTCTGGAAAGGCGAATTTGCCATCATCCTTAGTGAGGGCGACCCACTGACTTGTAAACATACAACTGTCCCGGGACACACGAAAATACATATAACCAGCTGGTGTACCTCTTTCTGGCTCCTTTATGGTTCCCACACTCGCTCCCATTTTCACACAATAAGCTATACTGTATTTTTACAGATTTAGCTGTGAAGTTTTGTAAACGTCGTTTTCCCCACTCTTGTATCTCCTTTCACTCTTATTTCACCAGATTTCATTTTAACCCACTCTCATACTGCACAATCAATAGCAGAAAAGAAATGTATGCCACTTACCTCAAAACAACTGAATGAGGGGAATTATTACATTTCTATAAAGTTATTAATGCCAAATTTTAAAGCAGGTGAGTACAGGAAATGAAAGAAACACTGCCAAAACAGAAAATTCTGTCATGGGCCCTTTCGTTAGCAGTATTTGGTTCAATCCCCAATTGCGTCAGCTGTTGTCAATTCAGATCCGAGTCATGGCACCAATTGTTGCATTTAGCATTTTACCTTAAATGAAGACAAGACAATTCTTCCTCTCTTTCAGTGGTATTTATTACACACATATGGGAGCCTCATGGAAAGTACCGGGGAGACTCCCTGAACAAAGGAATGCATAAGCTTATATGCTGGTAATACTGCTGACACTACAAAAATATAAACTAGACCAATTAAATTAATACAAAAGACAATTAACCAATCAGTGGTTTACCCATAAGCTTAAAGCAGTTCACATTATTACATCTCTAGGCAGAAAAAGAAAATCGGATGCACTTCCGTATAAGGCACATTTCCTGCTTTCAAACAGGCTCTTGTTTTTCAGTACTTTTCCGCTATTCACAGTTTACTCAGAGTTCGCAGTACAAAGTCCATCTTAATGCATGCAGATTGTCACATACTCAATTTCCTTAAGCACATACTTTGGCCGTTCATATTCTACACAGCTTATCTTTTATTTCCTATGCACCTTTCATATCCATTCATTATGTACTGCACATTATATAATCTGACTGTTCACAATGCATGTAACTTAACTGTATGCTGTTTATTTTAAAAGTTGATAACACACTAATTCCAGATACATATAAAACCACTATATATTTGATGTCATGTTTTACTGTTAATGATTTTATTTCTTATGTACACATTACTTCCTGATACACATACATTCACCATACATTGTTTTATGCAATATCTGACCATTAACAAGTTCCTTCAGTAGGAATACATAATTCTATGGTTTTCTAATAGCTTTATATTCAATATATATTAGCTAATTCCTTTACAGGATAAAGCCCCTTAAAGGGTGTGTCCTTCAAGCATTTAACAATTAGTGATTCTTGATTGGTTACTAATGGCTTGAAATTTGCAGCCACTATTATCCAAAATAGTATATGTTGTTTTAAAGTTAGTCTTGAGCCTCAGAATCATACTCCCCAGGATTCAGACAGCTTACTATCAGCAGAAAGTCTTTTTTTTTACTGCTGGTGGTAGCCATTTCCAATTCAGAGACAGTCCTTCCACAGTGCTTTAACTCAAAGAAGTGCATTGCCGCATTGAGCTGTCTCTCAGGCCTACTGCTCTGAGGCACTCTGAGGTAGAGGTATTAGTCATGTGCTGTTCATAGAAATTCTCATGATAAGTGCTTTATGCAGCCAGGAAATTCAAAGAACTATTTGGCTGCATAAACCCCTGCCCCCAGCAGTTGCATTAATTAACACAGCTAAAAGTTCAAATTCTCCCATTGCTCTACCTTCAGTCAATCTTCTATAGGCAACACCATCATTCACACTAACTCCCATACCAAACTTCTAGAAATTACATTTGACAATCAACTGAAATTTGACTATCATATCTAACCATCCATCAAAAAGACCAATCAAAAACTGAGTTTACTGTATAGAAACAAAACATTCTTATCCATCACCTCAAAGACTTCACTTGCTCAAGCCTACCTATTCCCCTACCTACTCTATTCCCCTATATTTACCCACCTCCAAGCAAATCTATTAAGCAAACCTGAACAAACTTACAACCAGATAACCAGATTTGCATGTAACCTCCCTTACAAATCCCACCACTGCCTTGCCTTTAAACAACTACAGTGGCTTGAACTTCCTCAACTACTCCAGCTTTCTCAGCTACAGATGACACATTCTCTACTTTACAAACCTACTGACTGTCCCTCCCTGTCCACCCTCCTATCCCTATACAAACCTTCACAATCTCTCTGCACCACTGACTAACTGCTACTTGATACCTATAGGCCTAATAAAACAACAGGTAGACTATAAATGCTCCATATCTCAAACTTGGAACAAACTCCCAACTAATATATGTTCTGTTTATTCTTCATTCCATTTCAAAAAGAGAATTGAAAAACTACCTTGCTAACTCTTCATCCTGCACTTGTCACTACCCTACCTAACAAGTTAGACTATAACAATTCTCCTCTCCTTATTTTAATATAACCTTATAGACTAGTACTGTGTCACCTTAGCTATGCTACTGAGCAATACTATTCTTCAATCCCATCTTTTTGCTTCCCTACCTACCGTACCTCCCCCACATCTCATCTCAGAACTGCTTTCTTTCACTCTCTTGACTCTTCAAAACATTTCTCCCTACCCCTCTGTCTCAACCCTCTATTTTAATACTTCCTCTTCCTCTCTACCAACTTGGCTTAGTCATTAGGATGTTTTTGGGACTATTTTTTTTTCTGATGCCCTGTTGTAAATCCACATTTTACTCCGTGTTTCTACCTGTAGCATTTTTTTAGCTATTCTTTTTACTCAGTTATATCCTTTGTTAATGTCCATTAAGGCATGAGTGTACTATAGTCATGTATTCATATTCATATATGACATAAATGTATGTAGCCATGTATACATATTCACATTACTTATAATGTAACTTGGTTATTGTTATTTTTTGTTGTTGTTCGTGTGGAGCTTTTCACCTCGGGTCTCCACTGAAAATGGGCCACTAGCCCAGTTGGACTAACTTGTTTAACAAAAGACAAATACATAAATAAATAAATGAATAAATTGAGCAGGCACACACTCACCCATTCACTCATACACTCACATGCGCATACTTACTCCACCTCTCCCCCAACTAACCACCCTACTGTGACCACCAATGCAGACTAGAAAGCACAATAAATGTGGTAGGGATGTTCTTGAATACAGATCATGTACATTTAGTGTAGGTGTTATTGAATATGACCCTCTGTTTTTTTAAATATTTAGAATATATTGTTTGATGAGCTCATTTAATACATTGTACAGGTAATTTCATTTTATTTCTGGAGCTCTTGCTTTTAGGTGTTCATTATATTCATGACATTAAATAGAGGAGAATAGCTGCTTATGCAGCATTGTTGACATTCTGTAATACAGTCTTTGAATCGTGATAGCTCTACATTTTTTTACTTAAACTTTATTGAATAGTGACCTGCAATAGATAACGGCAGCATACCTCTTAAACTCTTAGCACAAAAAATCTGGACAAAGTGTAAAATAATATGGGAACAAAACCCCCAAAATAGGAACAGATGTTAAATATTGCTCTTACTTGGATGGAAGTTTCTCTGTTCACCTGTGAGAGAGGGGAACTTTGAGCAACCTATCTGTCCCTGGAGGAGTGGTTCCAGCACAGAAGTTAGTAGTTTATTGGCCATTTTGGGCTAATTTATATCTCTTTCATTTCCTTACTATAAAAAATGCATTTGCACAGTTTTGTGCACCGGGCAGTGCCAGTTAGCTACGGTTAAATTTTTCCCGGCTTCACTAAGTCTCCTCTTCACTTTTTCCCTTGAAACTAGTCTAACTCTCAACCTAAACACTCAAAAAGCATCTTACAGCCCAGCACTTGCTCAGGCCTAATAGCAAGCACTAATATACCCTGACACTGATTGCCCAGCAGGGCAAGACTCTTTATTCACCCCTCACCAACCAAATGACTAAGCAGCTCACCCTACTATTTAGGCATGACCAAAGGGCAACTTCAGGTACACTCTCCAGTCCAGCTGGTGAATCTGGGTATCCTGAGGCAATGTTACAACTGCCTCATGTACACGGACAACCCTCTCCTCCTACCACAAAACACTAACATATGCAAGAGATGCAATTATACAGCCAAACTGGAAGCCAAGCTGTCTCTACCCAAGACTGGAACTGACAGGCAAGAGGAGAAGATTAACACTTGCACCACACCTCCAGCCACACACAGACCTACTAAAACAGCACTGGCAAAAAATACACATAAATACACAAAATCATACTTGGAGGCTCTAAATAAAAACCTGCAAAAGCATCAGAGACCTCCAAAGCAGACACCCAAACAACCTGCACCTCCCGTCACAAACCAGACAACACATAAAACACAAAATCAGTGTGCCGCACAATCACAGCCCTTAAGGCGAAATAACATACCTAACACACTAGTAATAGGTGACTCTATAGTCAGTCACACTGACATCTCACTCACTAGGCTGGGCAAGCAGAAGGTTACTGTTAGCTGCCTGTTGGGAGCCAGACTCTGCCACATAACACAAGCACTCAGGTCACTCCAGAACAAGTACAAATATAACTCTGTCATTGTTCATGTTGGTGTGAATGACCTGAGATGTACCTCCCTGGGCTACATGAAAAGAGACATGGAAGAGCTCTCTGATCATGTAGCCCAGGCTGGTATGACCCTGACCCTGAGTAGCATCCTGCCCTCACCAAGAATGACACCTCAGCATAAAGAAAAAATGATCAATTTCAACAACTGGCTAAGCTTCTGATGTCATTCAAAGGGGATCCCATGTCTGTCAGCCTGGGATGACATGCTCAACAAGCTGCGTTGCTTCGCAAGAGACAGCTTGCACCTGTCATCCCTAGGCTTTCAAATACTGGCCAAGGCTCTTGCTGCCCCCATAGTGCCTTTTTTAGGCAAGGCTCTAAAGTCAAACCCACCTCCATAAACAGCACAATTAACAAAAAACTGAGGGTTTTGCTACTCAACGCCAGGAGTTTAAATCTCAAAATGCACATGCTCGAAGCACTCCTCAGTATGGAGAACGTCGACATCTGTGCAGTAACTGAAACCTGGTTCTAGGCTCCAGAGAGCACCCCAGCACTACTGGGCTACAACTCATACCAGACGTTTTGGCCACAGAACAAGGACTGAAACACAAAAGGAGGTGGTGTATTCATATTCATCAAGGATACCTACACCTCCAGGTTAGTGGAACAGCATGATACCTCTGAGATCATCCATGTGCAACTAACATCGGGCAACTCTGCAATGCAAATTGTGGCCTGCTACAGATCACCCTCCATGACCCAGGACTACCACCCCACCTTTCTGAAGACACTGGAAAACATGAAGGTACTACCGAACACCCTGATATTGGGCGATTTTAATTACCCTACCATTCACTGGGAAAACTACTCGAGTACAAACTCCCATGCCCAGCGCTTCCTGGAATTCATCAACTCAAATGCCCTGAATCATCTGGTAAACTCCCCTACCAGAGGTGAAAACATATTGGACCTGGTCATCACCAACATGGGCGACAGGTGTTCCACACCGGAGGTCAAACTGTCACTGGTTAGATCAGGCCATAAACTAATCACTCTGGATGTCCACACCCCACCCCCCACCCCCAAATAAGGAAACCACAGTAAAAAACTTTTCTAAAGCAAAATTCACCTTACTTAAGACAGAGGCGGTAAGTTTCACAGCCCCCACTCTAAAGGATAACACTGCCAAAGATGCAGAAACCATTACAAATGCACTCTATGAGCACCTACAAGGATGCATGGATCATGTCATCCCTAGCAAAACCAAGACTCACTCCTCTAAGAGGAGGAAACCAGTTTGGTGGACCCCTGCAATAAACAGGCTGTACAATAGAAGGAGGAAACTAGTTCAGAAAAAAAGCAAATCCCAAGAAGGAAAGACATCCCTGATCAGTATCAGTAAGAAACTAAGGTCCCTCATGAAATAATCCAAGGCTAACTTCGAAAGAAAAATAGCCAAGTATTCAAAAGATAACCACAAAACCTTCTTTAGCTATGTTAAACATCTAAGTGGCAACTCACAGATATGCATTGAACTAGTGCAAAATAGCACAAAATATACCGAAACTACTGATATTGCCAACATCCTGGCAGATAGATTCAGCACAAGCTTCATCCCCCTCTCACCTCCAAAAGGGCCAACAACAATACCAGAAAAGTGTAGTGTCCCAAAAATCACAGACACACAGGTGAAAACAGCCCTTTCAAAAGCCAAAAACACAGCATTAATGGGACCAGATGGTGTCCCAGGCTGCGTCTTGCACGAACTACAGAACAAACTAACCCCCCACCTAAACACGCTGTTCAACCTCAGCCTCTCCACAGGCTATGTGCCCATAGAATGGCTCACAGCAATGGTTATTCCTCTCCACAAAGGAGGGGCCACAACTGACCCTGGTAACTATCGCCCCATAAGCCTGACTACTGTGGTCTGCAAGGCTATGGAGCGCATCATCATGGAACTCATTAACAAAGACATTGGGAACCTCCAAACACTTGACCCGACCTAGTTCGGCTTTGTTAAGGGCAGATCATGCCTACTAAACCTGGTTGACTTCTTCGAGACAGTCACCAAGGCAATAGACGAGGGAAAGGTGGTTCACACAGCCTTGACCTCGCCAAAGCTTTCAACACCATTTCCCACTTGGGTATTACAGAAAAACTCACCAGCCTGAACATAAGCCCCTACATCACAAGATGGGTTGCCAACTGGCTTACAGACAGAACTCACACGGTAAGACTAGCGGGCTCCAGGTCCGACTCTAAACCAGTCACAAGTGGTGTCCTGCAGGGCTCAGTCCTGGGACCCCTACTGTTTGGCATATACTTCTCAGAAGTACAGGCAAACACAGGAGGACTATGGCTAACCAAGTTCGCTGATGACTGCAAACTGGGAGCCTTAATTGACTCTCTGGCTGATATGGACATCCTCCAAAAGGGCCTTACTGAGACGGACACCTGGTGTCAAAGTCATGGCCTCAAGCTAAATGCCAAAAAATGCATAGTCATCCCATTTGGGAAAAACACCCAAATTACCACATAGGTGGCATTCCCCTTAATACAGAAGAGGTAATAAGAGATCCGGGAACCCAGGTAGATAGTAATCTCTCCTTTGACAATCATATTGCCAAAGTAGTTAGGAAATCCTTCTATGTAGCCCATCTAATTACTAAAGGGGTTGCATCTAGAAATAAAGAGGTTATAGTGCCCCTCTACTCGTCACTCATTAGACCCAGCATAGAGTACCATGTCCCATATGGGATGTACCTCACAAGACACTTCCAGCAGCTGGAAAGACCACAAAAGTACCTCACCAAGAGGATTACTGGCCTCAAACATATGTCTTATGCAGCCCGACTGAAAAAACTCTGGCTGTACTCCGTGGCATATCACTTACTCAGAGGTGATCTCTGCCTGACTTACAAAGCCATGTCCAACACAGAATTGATGGATATGCTCCACCTAAAGAAATCCAAGTCATTGCGAGCCACGTGCTCTAGTGACCTAAACCTTGCCACAACAATAAATAGAACATGCTGGAGGGATAGATTCCTGTCACAGAGACTCCCCATGCTTTTGAACAAAGTTCCAAATTACATCAGGCAGAACCCCTCACTAACACTTTTCAAGAGAAACCTTGACGAGTGGATGGGTAACAGAAAATACACCCCTGGGATCACTTCATAGGCTCTGCTTGACAGAGGCTCAGTTAATTAATCAATGGGGCGTAAAGCTGGCACACTCTGGCTAGGCTTATAAATGGCCTCAAGCAGATAGCCTAGTACCTACCTATGACCCTATAAACACAGAAAATTGCTAGAATAACAGAGTTGTCTAAGCATGCATTTTCTGAAGGATATGAAGTCTAAATCTCAAATGAATCTCATTATTTAATTACTTTAGTCCTCCACGATTTTTCAGAAAACCACTAATTTTATAAGGGACAGACCAAAACTATGAGGCAAAAATCTGGACAGTTGAGAGGTATGAGTGGTAGATTAATGGAAAGTGAAGTCTTTTTCTGAGTTATTTAGAAACAAATCCTGTATACCACTACTATAAACAGGTAATGTTATAAGCCATTCCAAATTATTTTTGCACAGCTTGGTTAAGAACTCCTCTTCTAGTTTGAAGAGCTCCTCTGTAACTTCCAGCACATTTTTACAAATGCAAAATGTCTGATTAATATCCTCTTCCCTTTAGCTTCCATTGATTTGAAGTCCTTCATAAAAGCACTTTCTTCCTAGTTTAAACAAGTAACTCTATATTGAATGCCAGTTTAGATATCTCTCCTTCCCATAGTAGCAGTTGCTAACAGAATTGCTGATTATTTTTTATTCCCAGACAATTTTAAGAGTTATTCTATTTCAGTAGCAGTGCTGCACCACCATTTCAGCTGTACTCCAACAGCTCTGTTGTCATAAAAATAAAGTCCTGACTTGGTTTGATTAACAGCCAGAATACTTGAGAGACAGGCAGGTGGCTTGAGAAGAATGATTAAGGAATGCCTGCTAGTCTTTCTTGGAGGTAGATAATAGAAACCCTATGGGAGCTTTCACTTCACGGGGGCAGACTATCTTGAGGGTTACATTACTTGTAGAGGTGAGTGGCACACCCTTGGTGATGCCCACTGCACACTGAATCCTGTATCGGTCTTTTGAAAGCGTGCCATTGGGTTATGGCATAAAACCAAAAAATATTCATAATATTGGGCACAGCTGCAGTAGGCTCAGCTGTATGGTGTATGTCCTGCCAAGGATATAACAGCCGAACAGCTTCCAAAGGTTCAGGGCACCTTCCACACATCCAAATTGTCATGCAGCCTCTGCTGAGCTGACTAAAAGACAAGTCTGTGCAGAAAGCCCTCTAGAGCTTTACTGCTGCCAAAGAGTGTGCTCCTCAGAGCCTTTCAAGGATTAGTGGTTGGGTTATGCTTTCCTCTGCTGGGCAGATAAGTTCCCTTTGGGGGAAAAACTTCTATTTTCTTCATTTTGTGGATGTTTTATTACTTTCCTCTTCAGAAAGTTATTTTAAACATAGGAATGTTGTGTTTTAATGGACTGCCTCAAGACTTTAACATACTTTTTCTCTGTCATTTTAAAAGTGGAGTAAAGTAAATGAAAACATAATGTCTGTGGAGAAACTGTGTTTATTTTACTTTTATGGGGCTGACATTCTGCTGTGGCCACCTCATACTATGTATCTTTTCCCCTGGATCTCTCAGGTGTAGCTACAGCTATGGGTTAACCATGTCCTCAGTAGCTGTTGGGGTACCCTCAGTGGGCAAGATGAGACACTCTTGTTAATCCTGGGAGAGGGAGCAGGGACAGTTTCCCTGTTGTATTATAATACTGTGCCAGAGGCTGCTATTGCCATTAATAACACTGTTGGCTCCATTTTTCCTGTCAAAAAGAAACCGAAAACCAAGCACATATTTACTCCTCAATTTTCTTGAATTAGAAGTAGTTTACTGGGTCTGGCTCAGGGTTTAGTTCAGGATATTGATCCTTCTTGTATAGTGATGTCTAGTAAAAGAAAGAGGGAGTCCTCTTTTCCTGAGGAGAGTAAAGATTCTAAATCAGAACAGGAAGATGTAGGGATGGATGAAGAGGTTTTCCTCAATTTTCTGATTCAGACTCAGAGGAGCGCTCAGTTTCTGATTCTTCCTGAGGGTGTTCTCTTTCTGTGATACTTTTCCTAGAATTTGTCGGTGTTTTCAGTGGGAAAATAACACAGGTTTCTCAGTCCCTCAGAAAATACTGACTTGTTACAGAAGGATTTTCCAGAATTTACACCCATTCCTCCTGCTCTGTCTGCTTTAGAGGATTTATATGTTATTACCTACAGTTTTCCTGATAGTTAGCAAGCTGCTCCTATAATTTCAGATAAGATGCATACATTTCCTCAGTCTTTTAAATTTGTATACACTTTTCCCACACCTGACACAGCAGCTATAACTTAAGTTGATCCCACTACTGTAAAGCACTTAGTTAAGTCCAACACCATTTCCCACTTGGGTATTACAGAAAAACTCACCAGCCTGAACATAAGCCCCTACATCACAAGATGGGTTGCCAACTGGCTTACAGACAGAACTCACACGGTAAGACTAGCGGGCTCCAGGTCCGACTCTAAACCAGTCACAAGTGGTGTCCTGCAGGGCTCAGTCCTGGGACCCCTACTGTTTGGCATATACTTCTCAGAAGTACAGGCAAACACAGGAGGACTATGGCTAACCAAGTTCGCTGATGACTGCAAACTGGGAGCCTTAATTGACTCTCTGGCTGATATGGACATCCTCCAAAAGGGCCTTACTGAGACGGACACCTGGTGTCAAAGTCATGGCCTCAAGCTAAATGCCAAAAATGCATAGTCATCCCATTTGGGAAAAACACCCACGAATTACCACATAGGTGGCATTCCCCTTAATACAGAAGAGGTAATAAGAGATCCGGGAACCCAGGTAGATAGTAATCTCTCCTTTGACAATCATATTGCCAAAGTAGTTAGGAAATCCTTCTATGTAGCCCATCTAATTACTAAAGGGGTTGCATCTAGAAATAAAGAGGTTATAGTGCCCCTCTACTCGTCACTCATTAGACCCAGCATAGAGTACCATGTCCCATATGGGATGTACCTCACAAGACACTTCCAGCAGCTGGAAAGACCACAAAAGTACCTCACCAAGAGGATTACTGGCCTCAAACATATGTCTTATGCAGCCCGACTGAAAAACTCTGGCTGTACTCCGTGGCATATCACTTACTCAGAGGTGATCTCTGCCTGACTTACAAAGCCATGTCCAACACAGAATTGATGGATATGCTCCACCTAAAGAAATCCAAGTCATTGCGAGCCACGTGCTCTAGTGACCTAAACCTTGCCACAACAATAAATAGAACATGCTGGAGGGATAGATTCCTGTCACAGAGACTCCCATGCTTTTGAACAAAGTTCCAAATTACATCAGGCAGAACCCTCACTAACACTTTTCAAGAGAAACCTTGACGAGTGGATGGGTAACAGAAAATACACCCCTGGGATCACTTCATAGGCTCTGCTTGACAGAGGCTCAGTTAATTAATCAATGGGGCGTGCTGGCACACTCTGGCTAGGCTTATAAATGGCCTCAAGCAGATAGCCTAGTACCTACCTATGACCCTATAAACACAGAAAATTGCTAGAATAACAGAGTTGTCTAAGCATGCATTTTCTGAAGGATATGAAGTCTAAATCTCAAATGAATCTCATTATTTAATTACTTTAGTCCTCCACGATTTTTCAGAAAACCACTAATTTTATAAGGGACAGACCAAAACTATGAGGCAAAAATCTGGACAGTTGAGAGGTATGAGTGGTAGATTAATGGAAAGTGAAGTCTTTTTCTGAGTTATTTAGAAACAAATCCTGTATACCACTACTATAAACAGGTAATGTTATAAGCCATTCCAAATTATTTTTGCACAGCTTGGTTAAGAACTCCTCTTCTAGTTTGAAGAGCTCCTCTGTAACTTCCAGCACATTTTTACAAATGCAAAATGTCTGATTAATATCCTCTTCCCTTTAGCTTCCATTGATTTGAAGTCCTTCATAAAAGCACTTTCTTCCTAGTTTAAACAAGTAACTCTATATTGAATGCCAGTTTAGATATCTCTCCTTCCCATAGTAGCAGTTGCTAACAGAATTGCTGATTATTTTTTATTCCCAGACAATTTTAAGAGTTATTCTATTTCAGTAGCAGTGCTGCACCACCATTTCAGCTGTACTCCAACAGCTCTGTTGTCATAGAGAAATAAAGTCCTGACTTGGTTTGATTAACAGCCAGAATACTTGAGAGACAGGCAGGTGGCTTGAGAAGAATGATTAAGGAATGCCTGCTAGTCTTTCTTGGAGGTAGATAATAGAAACCCTATGGGAGCTTTCACTTCACGGGGCAGACTATCTTGAGGGTTACATTACTTGTAGAGGTGAGTGGCACACCTTGGTGATGCCCACTGCACACTGAATCCTGTATCGGTCTTTTGAAAGCGTGCCATTGGGTTATGGCATAAAACCAAAAATATTCATAATATTGGGCACAGCTGCAGTAGGCTCAGCTGTATGGTGTATGTCCTGCCAAGGATATAACAGCGAACAGCTTCAAAGGTTCAGGGCACCTTCCACACATCCAAATTGTCATGCAGCCTCTGCTGAGCTGACTAAAAGACAAGTCTGTGCAGAAAGCCCTCTAGAGCTTTACTGCTGCCAAAGAGTGTGCTCCTCAGAGCCTTTCAAGGATTAGTGGTTGGGTTATGCTTTCCTCTGCTGGGCAGATAAGTTCCCTTTGGGGAAAACTTCTATTTTCTTCATTTTGTGGATGTTTTATTACTTTCCTCTTCAGAAAGTTATTTTAAACATAGGAATGTTGTGTTTTAATGGACTGCCTCAAGACTTTAACATACTTTTTCTCTGTCATTTTAAAAGTGGAGTAAAGTAAATGAAAACATAATGTCTGTGGAGAAACTGTGTTTATTTTACTTTTATGGGGCTGACATTCTGCTGTGGCCACCTCATACTATGTATCTTTTCCCCTGGATCTCTCAGGTGTAGCTACAGCTATGGGTTAACCATGTCCTCAGTAGCTGTTGGGGTACCCTCAGTGGGCAAGATGAGACACTCTTGTTAATCCTGGGAGAGGGAGCAGGACAGTTTCCCTGTTGTATTATAATACTGTGCCAGAGGCTGCTATTGCCATTAATAACACTGTTGGCTCCATTTTTCCTGTCAAAAGAAACCGAAAACCAAGCACATATTTACTCCTCAATTTTCTTGAATTAGAAGTAGTTTACTGGGTCTGGCTCAGGGTTTAGTTCAGGATATTGATCCTTCTTGTATAGTGATGTCTAGTAAAAGAAAGAGGGAGTCCTCTTTTCCTGAGGAGAGTAAAGATTCTAAATCAGAACAGGAAGATGTAGGGATGGATGAAGAGGTTTTCCTCAATTTTCTGATTCAGACTCAGAGGAAGCTCAGTTTCTGATTCTTCCTGAGGGTGTTCTCTTTCTGTGATACTTTTCCTAGAATTTGTCGGTGTTTTCAGTGGGAAAATAACACAGGTTTCTCAGTCCCTCAGAAAATACTGACTTGTTACAGAAGGATTTTCCAGAATTTACACCCATTCCTCCTGCTCTGTCTGCTTTAGAGGATTTATATGTTATTACCTACAGTTTTCCTGATAGTTAGCAAGCTGCTCCTATAATTTCAGATAAGATGCATACATTTCCTCAGTCTTTTAAATTTGTATACACTTTTCCCACACCTGACACAGCAGCTATAACTTAAGTTGATCCCACTACTGTAAAGCACTTAGTTAAGTCCAACACCATTTCCCACTTGGGTATTACAGAAAAACTCACCAGCCTGAACATAAGCCCCTACATCACAAGATGGGTTGCCAACTGGCTTACAGACAGAACTCACACGGTAAGACTAGCGGGCTCCAGGTCCGACTCTAAACCAGTCACAAGTGGTGTCCTGCAGGGCTCAGTCCTGGGACCCCTACTGTTTGGCATATACTTCTCAGAAGTACAGGCAAACACAGGAGGACTATGGCTAACCAAGTTCGCTGATGACTGCAAACTGGGAGCCTTAATTGACTCTCTGGCTGATATGGACATCCTCCAAAAGGGCCTTACTGAGACGGACACCTGGTGTCAAAGTCATGGCCTCAAGCTAAATGCCAAAAAATGCATAGTCATCCCATTTGGGAAAACACCCACAATTACCACATAGGTGGCATTCCCTTAATACAGAAGAGGTAATAAGAGATCCGGGAACCCAGGTAGATAGTAATCTCTCCTTTGACAATCATATTGCCAAAGTAGTTAGGAAATCCTTCTATGTAGCCCATCTAATTACTAAAGGGGTTGCATCTAGAAATAAAGAGGTTATAGTGCCCTCTACTCGTCACTCATTAGACCCAGCATAGAGTACCATGTCCCATATGGGATGTACCTCACAAGACACTTCCAGCAGCTGGAAAGACCACAAAAGTACCTCACCAAGAGGATTACTGGCCTCAAACATATGTCTTATGCAGCCCGACTGAAAAAACTCTGGCTGTACTCCGTGGCATATCACTTACTCAGAGGTGATCTCTGCCTGACTTACAAAGCCATGTCCAACACAGAATTGATGGATATGCTCCACCTAAAGAAATCCAAGTCATTATGAGCCACGTGCTCTAGTGACCTAAACCTTGCCACAACAATAAATAGAACATGCTGGAGGGATAGATTCCTGTCACAGAGACTCCCCATGCTTTTGAACAAAGTTCCAAATTACATCAGGCAGAACCCCTCACTAACACTTTTCAAGAGAAACCTTGACGAGTGGATGGGTAACAGAAAATACACCCCTGGGATCACTTCATAGGCTCTGCTTGACAGAGGCTCAGTTAATTAATCAATGGGGCGGCGAAAGCTGGCACACTCTGGCTAGGCTTATAAATGGCCTCAAGCAGATAGCCTAGTACCTACCTATGACCCTATAAACACAGAAAATTGCTAGAATAACAGAGTTGTCTAAGCATGCATTTTCTGAAGGATATGAAGTCTAAATCTCAAATGAATCTCATTATTTAATTACTTTAGTCCTCCACGATTTTTCAGAAAACCACTAATTTTATAAGGGACAGACCAAAACTATGAGGCAAAAATCTGGACAGTTGAGAGGTATGAGTGGTAGATTAATGGAAAGTGAAGTCTTTTTCTGAGTTATTTAGAAACAAATCCTGTATACCACTACTATAAACAGGTAATGTTATAAGCCATTCCAAATTATTTTTGCACAGCTTGGTTAAGAACTCCTCTTCTAGTTTGAAGAGCTCCTCTGTAACTTCCAGCACATTTTTACAAATGCAAAATGTCTGATTAATATCCTCTTCCCTTTAGCTTCCATTGATTTGAAGTCCTTCATAAAAGCACTTTCTTCCTAGTTTAAACAAGTAACTCTATATTGAATGCCAGTTTAGATATCTCTCCTTCCCATAGTAGCAGTTGCTAACAGAATTGCTGATTATTTTTTATTCCCAGACAATTTTAAGAGTTATTCTATTTCAGTAGCAGTGCTGCACCACCATTTCAGCTGTACTCCAACAGCTCTGTTGTCATAGAGAAATAAAGTCCTGACTTGGTTTGATTAACAGCCAGAATACTTGAGAGACAGGCAGGTGGCTTGAGAAGAATGATTAAGGAATGCCTGCTAGTCTTTCTTGGAGGTAGATAATAGAAACCCTATGGGAGCTTTCACTTCACGGGGGCAGACTATCTTGAGGGTTACATTACTTGTAGAGGTGAGTGGCACACCCTTGGTGATGCCCACTGCACACTGAATCCTGTATCGGTCTTTTGAAAACGTGCCATTGGGTTATGGCATAAAACCAAAAAATATTCATAATATTGGGCACAGCTGCAGTAGGCTCAGCTGTATGGTGTATGTCCTGCCAAGGATATAACAGCCGAACAGCTTCCTAAGGTTCAGGGCACCTTCCACATCCAAATTGTCATGCAGCCTCTGCTGAGCTGACTAAAAGACAAGTCTGTGCAGAAAGCCCTCTAGAGCTTTACTGCTGCCAAAGAGTGTGCTCCTCAGAGCCTTTCAAGGATTAGTGGTTGGGTTATGCTTTCCTCTGCTGGGCAGATAAGTTCCCTTTGGGGGAAAAACTTCTATTTTCTTCATTTTGTGGATGTTTTATTACTTTCCTCTTCAGAAAGTTATTTTAAACATAGGAATGTTGTGTTTTAATGGACTGCCTCAAGACTTTAACATACTTTTTCTCTGTCATTTTAAAAGTGGAGTAAAGTAAATGAAAACATAATGTCTGTGGAGAAACTGTGTTTATTTTACTTTTATGGGGCTGACATTCTGCTGTGGCCACCTCATACTATGTATCTTTTCCCCTGGATCTCTCAGGTGTAGCTACAGCTATGGGTTAACCATGTCCTCAGTAGCTGTTGGGGTACCCTCAGTGGGCAAGATGAGACACTCTTGTTAATCCTGGGAGAGGGAGCAGGGACAGTTTCCCTGTTGTATTATAATACTGTGCCAGAGGCTGCTATTGCCATTAATAACACTGTTGGCTCCATTTTTCCTGTCAAAAAGAAACCGAAAACCAAGCACATATTTACTCCTCAATTTTCTTGAATTAGAAGTAGTTTACTGGGTCTGGCTCAGGGTTTAGTTCAGGATATTGATCCTTCTTGTATAGTGATGTCTAGTAAAAGAAAGAGGGAGTCCTCTTTTCCTGAGGAGAGTAAAGATTCTAAATCAGAACAGGAAGATGTAGGGATGGATGAAGAGGTTTTCCTCAATTTTCTGATTCAGACTCAGAGGAGCGCTCAGTTTCTGATTCTTCCTGAGGGTGTTCTCTTTCTGTGATACTTTTCCTAGAATTTGTCGGTGTTTTCAGTGGGAAAATAACACAGGTTTCTCAGTCCCTCAGAAAATACTGACTTGTTACAGAAGGATTTTCCAGAATTTACACCCATTCCTCCTGCTCTGTCTGCTTTAGAGGATTTATATGTTATTACCTACAGTTTTCCTGATAGTTAGCAAGCTGCTCCTATAATTTCAGATAAGATGCATACATTTCCTCAGTCTTTTAAATTTGTATACACTTTTCCCACACCTGACACAGCAGCTATAACTTAAGTTGATCCCACTGTAAAGCACTTAGTTAAGTCCAACACCATTTCCCACTTGGGTATTACAGAAAAACTCACCAGCCTGAACATAAGCCCCTACATCACAAGATGGGTTGCCAACTGGCTTACAGACAGAACTCACACGGTAAGACTAGCGGGCTCCAGGTCCGACTCTAAACCAGTCACAAGTGGTGTCCTGCAGGGCTCAGTCCTGGGACCCCTACTGTTTGGCATATACTTCTCAGAAGTACAGGCAAACACAGGAGGACTATGGCTAACCAAGTTCGCTGATGACTGCAAACTGGGAGCCTTAATTGACTCTCTGGCTGATATGGACATCCTCCAAAAGGGCCTTACTGAGACGGACACCTGGTGTCAAAGTCATGGCCTCAAGCTAAATGCCAAAAAATGCATAGTCATCCCATTTGGGAAAAACACCCACGAATTACCACATAGGTGGCATTCCCCTTAATACAGAAGAGGTAATAAGAGATCCGGGAACCCAGGTAGATAGTAATCTCTCCTTTGACAATCATATTGCCAAAGTAGTTAGGAAATCCTTCTATGTAGCCCATCTAATTACTAAAGGGGTTGCATCTAGAAATAAAGAGGTTATAGTGCCCCTCTACTCGTCACTCATTAGACCCAGCATAGAGTACCATGTCCCATATGGGATGTACCTCACAAGACACTTCCAGCAGCTGGAAAGACCACAAAAGTACCTCACCAAGAGGATTACTGGCCTCAAACATATGTCTTATGCAGCCCGACTGAAAAACTCTGGCTGTACTCCGTGGCATATCACTTACTCAGAGGTGATCTCTGCCTGACTTACAAAGCCATGTCCAACACAGAATTGATGGATATGCTCCACCTAAAGAAATCCAAGTCATTGCGAGCCACGTGCTCTAGTGACCTAAACCTTGCCACAACAATAAATAGAACATGCTGGAGGGATAGATTCCTGTCACAGAGACTCCCCATGCTTTTGAACAAAGTTCCAAATTACATCAGGCAGAACCCTCACTAACACTTTTCAAGAGAAACCTTGACGAGTGGATGGGTAACAGAAAATACACCCCTGGGATCACTTCATAGGCTCTGCTTGACAGAGGCTCAGTTAATTAATCAATGGGGCGGCGAAAGCTGGCACACTCTGGCTAGGCTTATAAATGGCCTCAAGCAGATAGCCTAGTACCTACCTATGACCCTATAAACACAGAAAATTGCTAGAATAACAGAGTTGTCTAAGCATGCATTTTCTGAAGGATATGAAGTCTAAATCTCAAATGAATCTCATTATTTAATTACTTTAGTCCTCCACGATTTTTCAGAAAACCACTAATTTTATAAGGGACAGACCAAAACTATGAGGCAAAAATCTGGACAGTTGAGAGGTATGAGTGGTAGATTAATGGAAAGTGAAGTCTTTTCTGAGTTATTTAGAAACAAATCCTGTATACCACTACTATAAACAGGTAATGTTATAAGCCATTCCAAATTATTTTTGCACAGCTTGGTTAAGAACTCCTCTTCTAGTTTGAAGAGCTCCTCTGTAACTTCCAGCACATTTTACAAATGCAAAATGTCTGATTAATATCCTCTTCCCTTTAGCTTCCATTGATTTGAAGTCCTTCATAAAAGCACTTTCTTCCTAGTTTAAACAAGTAACTCTATATTGAATGCCAGTTTAGATATCTCTCCTTCCCATAGTAGCAGTTGCTAACAGAATTGCTGATTATTTTTTATTCCCAGACAATTTTAAGAGTTATTCTATTTCAGTAGCAGTGCTGCACCACCATTTCAGCTGTACTCCAACAGCTCTGTTGTCATAGAGAAATAAAGTCCTGACTTGGTTTGATTAACAGCCGGAATACTTGAGAGACAGGCAAGTGGCTTGAGAAGAATGATTAAGGAATGCCTGCTAGTCTTTCTTGGAGGTAGATAATAGAAACCCTATGGGAGCTTTCACTTCACGGGGGCAGACTATCTTGAGGGTTACATTACTTGTAGAGGTGAGTGGCACACCCTTGGTGATGCCCACTGCACACTGAATCCTGTATCGGTCTTTTGAAAACGTGCCATTGGGTTATGGCATAAAACCAAAAAATATTCATAATATTGGGCACAGCTGCAGTAGGCTCAGCTGTATGGTGTATGTCCTGCCAAGGATATAACAGCCGAACAGCTTCCAAAGGTTCAGGGCACCTTCCACACATCCAAATTGTCATGCAGCCTCTGCTGAGCTGACTAAAAGACAAGTCTGTGCAGAAAGCCCTCTAGAGCTTTACTGCTGCCAAAGAGTGTGCTCCTCAGAGCCTTTCAAGGATTAGTGGTTGGGTTATGCTTTCCTCTGCTGGGCAGATAAGTTCCCTTTGGGGGAAAAACTTCTATTTTCTTCATTTTGTGGATGTTTTATTACTTTCCTCTTCAGAAAGTTATTTTAAACATAGGAATGTTGTGTTTTAATGGACTGCCTCAAGACTTTAACATACTTTTTTCTCTGTCATTTTAAAAGTGGAGTAAAGTAAATGAAAACATAATGTCTGTGGAGAAACTGTGTTTATTTTACTTTTATGGGGCTGACATTCTGCTGTGGCCACCTCATACTATGTATCTTTCCCTGGATCTCTCAGGTGTAGCTACAGCTATGGGTTAACCATGTCCTCAGTAGCTGTTGGGGTACCCTCAGTGGGCAAGATGAGACACTCTTGTTAATCCTGGGAGAGGGAGCAGGGACAGTTTCCCTGTTGTATTATAATACTGTGCCAGAGGCTGCTATTGCCATTAATAACACTGTTGGCTCCATTTTCCTGTCAAAAGAAACCGAAAACCAAGCACATATTTACTCCTCAATTTTCTTGAATTAGAAGTAGTTTACTGGGTCTGGCTCAGGGTTTAGTTCAGGATATTGATCCTTCTTGTATAGTGATGTCTAGTAAAAGAAAGAGGGAGTCCTCTTTTCCTGAGGAGAGTAAAGATTCTAAATCAGAACAGGAAGATGTAGGGATGGATGAAGAGGTTTTCCTCAATTTTCTGATTCAGACTCAGAGGAGCGCTCAGTTTCTGATTCTTCCTGAGGGTGTTCTCTTTCTGTGATACTTTTCCTAGAATTTGTCGGTGTTTTCAGTGGGAAAATAACACAGGTTTCTCAGTCCCTCAGAAAATACTGACTTGTTACAGAAGGATTTTCCAGAATTTACACCCATTCCTCCTGCTCTGTCTGCTTTAGAGGATTTATATGTTATTACCTACAGTTTTCCTGATAGTTAGCAAGCTGCTCCTATAATTTCAGATAAGATGCATACATTTCCTCAGTCTTTTAAATTTGTATACACTTTTCCCACACCTGACACAGCAGCTATAACTTAAGTTGATCCCACTACTGTAAAGCACTTAGTTAAGTCCAATCCTACTCTTTCTGGCAATGATGGGAAAACTATTGATAGATAAGGTCTGCAACTTTAGAATTTTGATTGGTAAGGCTTGTATGTTATACTTTGTTCTGGCAAACTGTGAATGGATGAGGAATGTTTTATCTGCAGTTTCTTCTTGTGAGGAAAAAATTTGCTTTGAAACTTTGATGTTCTTCCCCAT
>NC_056735.1:806857836-806948391 GCF_019279795.1 Protopterus annectens | reverse complement strand
ACAACGTGAAAGGAGACATCCACTTTGAAAAAAGTTTTTTGACCCTTGGATATGCCTGAATAAAAAGCTACTTTCATCTAGACAAGTGAGGAAAGTGAGTATAAGAGCTGGTTTTCTCTAAGCAAGTGAGGAACGTAAGTACAAAAACTGTTGTCCTCTAGGTAAAGAGGAAGGCTAAGTGATATATTAATCTTTAGCTTATTTAGTGCTAACAAGTTCTGTACAAGTGCTGAGCATGAATAAGCAAATTCAAGAGCTAAAACTAGGAATCTGTGCCTGGATCTTGTGGTAGATAGGCTACCTAGTGCTTACCACTCCCACTGATAAGCTAGAATGCTTCCCTCCAGCACAGAAAGGCTTGGGGGCCTCGGAAGCTTACAAACAGTCCTGGATACAGCAAATCTGTATCTGGACTCAACTAGTTACAGAAAAGGCAGGAAACAAGCTTAGAAATTTTTTTTTGGAAAGTGGAAAGGGAGAAAGGAGAAACAGAACATAATTCAAAATTAAGGACCTAAGTGGCTTGCCTTTCACAAATGTTCTCTCTGTATTAGGTAGAATGAGCTAGTGGCACTAGACTGGAATAGAGTTAGGATAGAGCTGAACAGATGGGACTGGTAGGAGTGTCTGAAGTCAAAATATGATCTCACTGTACTCGGTTGAGTGAGGAAATGAGATAGACACAGGAAGAGTGTTCAAACACAAATTTATAGGAGGGAAGGGAAATTCCAAAGCCACCAAGATTAATACCAGAAAAAGAACAGGGAGGGAGGACAGGATACTAACTGCAGAGAGAGAGAGAGAGAAAGACCCCAGTATTCTATGAAACAATTAAATAGAAAAATAAATAACTGCAGAAAGACACAGACCACAATATTCAATGAAACAATTAAATAGACAGAAAAATAAACTGCAGTACAATCTTTAACACTGCAAGTTTGTACTTAACTCAGATAGTAATGCAGTTGATTGTAGGTATGTAGCAGAAGCAAACAACTCAGATATTGAGCAGTAATAAATTCAAAGATATGTGACTAACACTTATAAATACAGAGAAACCCTCTAGGCTAAGAGTTTAACACTGAATACCAATGAAGTGAAACACAATAGCCCCCAGTTACTTCAGAGAGAGAGAGAGAGAGAGACCACAGTATTCTATGAAACAAATAGAAAAATAAATAACTACAGAGAGACACAGACCACAATATTCAATGAAACAATTAAATAGACAGAAAAATAAAATGCAGTACAATCTTTAGATGAATTGGTTACAGTGACTGGTGGTTTTCCTCTAGGGCACAACATTCTATTAGGGAAGTAGTGTTGTATTAAGTTTTTTAAGGGCTGGGTAATATTCTGGTTTACACAGATGTTTGCATATTGTAGCTAGCTGAGAAAGAGCTACATGATGTGGTAGTTCTAATCAGTTTAATTATCTGAGTTCTAGGCAGCAGTGTGCTTTTTTGTTATAATTTACTGTAGATTTGGCTATTTTATTATAATATTGTCTAAGTTTGGAGAGCTGTGAGACTTAAAGGTTGATGAAGAATAGGGCAACAAAAATGAGAGAGGGCAGTAAGAAAGTAGAGCCCATTTGTCTTCTGGCTGTCAGTGACATACGTTTTTATTCTATATAATGTACTTAGTTTTTGATGACTTTTTTTTTTTCACCATGGGCTGGATTCACGAAGGCTTGCACGGAGTCTAAGAGTAGAGTAAGACTCCAGACAGCCAATATGTCTGCCGAACAATCCAGGAACAGCCGGCAGGGGTGTGCATGAGAGCACCTAAAACTACTCTTGCACGGACAGTGTTAGGTTATGCAAATTACCTCATTTGCTGCTGAAAGCTATGCAAATGAGGTAAATTTGCGATCCAGGAAACACTAACCTGCCCGAGTAAGAGTAGTGTTATTTGCAGAAATGTACTCCATTGGTAACTGAGTACCGTTCTGCAAATAGCAAAATGGAGCTATGACAGCTCCAAATAAAGAATGCATCCAATTGAGGAAGCATGCCAATGGCCAAATATAAGGCCATTGGCATTTTTATACATTGAAAAATAATAAAAAAATTATTTTTCCCCCAATCTCCGATGTTTAAGAGTAGCACAGCGCCGCACAAACGAACGGCACTCTAAAAACCAGGAAAAAAATTAAAAGCCAAAAATAGGCATTTTATTAAAAATATTCCTCTGCCATACAGGTGAATGGCAAGCTGAAGACAACATGGCTACTGAGTAGTGGTTGCAAGGGGGGAAGCTCAATCTGAGAGATGTAACCAAGCATTAGTAGGCAATCCTATGCAAATGAGTATAAGGATAGTGGATCCCAGTTTTCCCTGCCATGTGAACCATGTCCCTAGAGTGTAAGAGTAGGATTAGGGGAGTAACTGAGTAGAAGATAGGTGACATCATGAGGGGTATGTATCAAAGACTGTAATCTCATTGGAGCAGAGTGGCATGTGTTTGCTGTCAGTTACTCAGGACTGAAAGAGGCGTGTCTACAGTTGTCTGAACTGAAACCCAGAAAATAAAAGTGTATGCCGTGGCTATCACTAAAGGTTTTTTCAAAGATGCTTATATGTGTGCGCGTGTGTGCGTGCCTGTAAACCCGTCTAAGTCTGTGTGTGTGTGTGTGTGTGTGTGTGTGTGTGTGTGTGTGTGTGTGTGTGTGTGTGTGTGTGTGTGTGTGTGTGCACCCATGTAAGCCTGTGTAAGACTGTCTAAGCCTGTGTGCGCAAATGTGCACCTGCCTAAGCCTGTGTAAGCTTGTGTTTGCGCTTGTTTGAGCGGTGCTGCCCCCTGTGGAAACAGAAAGGGAAAGGGAAGGAAAATAAGTAGTAGGAAGTTAACCAAGGAGAACTAGCAAAGCTGCCAGGTGAAATCAATCAGAATCAGCCAATCACACAGGCAGTACACTAGCTCAGCCCAGCCCAGCACTTAAAACTCTGCAAACAACATTCCCCCATGTTTTTCTCAGAAACACTGCAACACTGCAGTCTACAAAGAGAAGTGAAAACTTAAAAAGCTTAACTGAGACAAAAAAATGTTAGGGGCTGCCATTGCTATTATGAGGCAACATGTGCAAGATGCTGAGCGTGGTGCCATTGTGAATGCTGCTGAGCAACCCACAGTGAGGAGACGGAGAAGAGTGTACAGACCCAGGGTAACCTAGCAGGGGCTACATGAGCTGGAGATAGTGGAGCACTATAGAGTGGACAGAGAGCTCCTGCAGTAAATTGTTGATCTGTGCAGGCCACGCCTCACACACACAACCAACAGAGGGGAACCCATCCCAGTGGACACCAAGGTATGTATTGGCCTAAGAATACTAGCAACAGGTACCTTCCAGAGACCAACTGGTGATATGATGGGGATTTCACAGGCATTAGCATCCAGGGTACTGCACCAGTTCCTGAATGCCATGTCAGCACATGTTGGTGATCATGTATATTTCCCCAATTCCCATGAGGTATTGGCCAGCAATATGCATCTCTTCCAGCAAATAGCGGAATACACTGAGATAGTGGGTGCAACTGACTGCACGCACATACACATCAAAGGACCAGCTGGTGAGCAGGGTAGGGCCTACATCAACCACAAGGGCTTCCACTCCAACTGCCAGGTCATGTGCGATGCCCAGGGCATAATACTGAATGTGTGTGCTGGCTGCCCTGGAAGCTACCAGGATTACCATATCTGGCATCTGATGCAGCTGTACCAGACATTTGCCAATGGGGACATACCTGATGGTCACCTAGTGGGGGATGCTGGATACGCACTGGAGCCTTGGCTGATGAAACCCATCAGAAATGCACACACACCTGAACAAGAACTCCGTAATGAGGCACACGCACAAACACGAAATGTAATCGAGTGTGTGTTTGGGATGCTCAAGTCACGGTTCCGGTGCCTGGGCACATCTGGTGGAGCCTTGCAGTACTCACCAACTACATGTACCCAAATTGTCATGGTATGTGCCATGCCACACAATATGATCCTGTGAAAACAGCTGCAGCAGTAACAGCACGGGGCAGGGCCAAACAGCCCCCCACCATTGCCAAGGCCTGCACAGGCACAGTGTGACTCAGACTAGGAACAACCTGAGCCTGCCCCAGTAGGCAGGAGGTGTGCCCAGTATGCCTTGGCCTTGGCAAAGAGACAACGCATTGCACATACACTGGCTCAGTAGGAACCCTGGAAATGATACCTCTCTCTGACTCGCACATAAAATAAAAAGGATGCCTAACTTGACACTACCTGTTTCCAAACATGTATAGGGAGTGTAGTATGTGCATCCGACACAGGCAGCCCTGCAGCACCACCTGAGGCATGATTGCCATGTTTTAATCAATATAAAGCAGTGCTAAGCAGCTTTTACCAATATTTAGCATATGTAAACAAAATTGCCTGTGCTAACTAGCCCAACATCGGGCAATGTTGAGCAATGTTGGGCAAGGTTGGGCAAAGTTGAGCAAAGTCAGGTAAACATCGTCATATTTGCTTTACTGTTCCTTAAGCAGTCTGGTCTGCCCAGCATGAAAATAAAAAGCAGTGACAGGGCTTGAACCCAAAATACTGTGCACTATAATCACAGTACTCAACCACTAAGCCATGATAGCATTTCAGTGGCACAGACACAGCAGGACAATTGTACACTAATGCAAACACAAAGAAATGCTGTATCATGCCCCTAAAGAGGCATATGGGTAACCTCCCCCACAGGCCTATGCAGACAGAGAACGTCAGGCCAGGTGGTGTGATGTGGGTTGTGTAGGCTATGAAGTCGCAATCTAATATACGTGACATTGGATGCTAAGATCTGTAGTACAGTAGTATGCCTCAAGCCAGTATGATAGGCAACAGTACAGACTGAAATGGTGTACCGTACATAGCAGTGCAGGCATAGCAAATGTGTATAAGTGTCAGGTGAAATCCTCATCCTATGTACACCCACAGTAACAATCAGGTGTGCCCCAGGGTAGAAATGTACAAAGAATAGCTGCCCCCCCCCGTATGTAGAAATGTTGATATGTCTATGCAAAGTGTCTCATGGAAGCCCTGCAGGCACAGCATGATCCCTGTTGATCTATGACACAAAGGTGAGCCCTGCTGTAAAAATACAACTTGATTTTCCATACACATATAGTATAAATGTCTATACCGGGCATGCTCATACACTCCAACAAATGTAGAGGATTTCATTCAACATCACACTGAAAGGTCATACTGGGCATGCTCACACACTTAAAGAAATTAAGCAAATGTCAGGCAGCAACATACTGAAAGGTCATACTGGGCATGCTCACACACTTAGGCTAAATACGGATGTGATAATAAGGGATCTATGGACAAATGTGGATAGTCATCTCTACTTCCAGAAACACATTCACAAAGTGGTCAGAAAATCATGCTATGTGTTCACACAAACTGCCTAGGTCTGTGCATGTAGGCCAAAGGAGGTTCCCACTACTCAGCAGTCATCAGACCCGTCAGAGAGTACCACAATACACTTGCGATGAATCTGACTAGGCACATTCAGCAGCCAGAAAGACCACTGAAGTACCTTAACAAGAGGATTACTGGCCTCAGACAGTTGCCCCCTGCAACAAGACTGAATGTAACCCAATCTGTACTCTGTTGCATACTGTCTACTCAGGAGATCTCTGCCCAACAGACAGGTCCATGTCATGGCTACACTCAGATATGTTCTGAGTTATAGCCCAATGGCACTAAATATACAGACCCAACTGATATTGCCAACATCCTGGCAAATAGGATCAGTGTTAACTTTACCCCCCTCTCACCCATGAAAGAGCACATCTCTATAATGGAAGACTGCAAAGTTGCTGTCATCATGGCTGCACAGGTAAAAAACACTCTCCAAAGCCAGTATCACAGCAGCCATGGGACCAGATAACTTCCCAGGCTGTGTTCTACACAAACCACAGAACGAACAGGCACCACACTGACGTACCATGTGCAGTCATAGCCTCATCTCATGCTTTTGTGCCTGCTGAATGGTGCACAGTGATGGTTATCCCACTACACAAGGATGGAGACACCATGGACCCCAGGAACTAGCACCCCATTAGCA
Organism: Protopterus annectens; assembly: GCF_019279795.1. Taxonomy (NCBI): domain Eukaryota; kingdom Metazoa; phylum Chordata; order Ceratodontiformes; family Protopteridae; genus Protopterus; species Protopterus annectens. Next base: position 806,942,294 of record NC_056735.1, on the reverse strand, counting down.
TGATGAGCCCGCTCTTCAAGGCCATGGAATGTATCATCATACAACGTATAAAAATTTACATTGGTAATCCCCAAACCCTGGACCACAACCATGTTGGGTTTGTAAAATGCAGATCATGTCTCCTAAACCTGGTAGATGACATTGAAGCAGTCACCAGAACCATTGACAAGGGTAAGGTGGTTCGCACAGCCTATGTAGATCCTGCCACAGCTTACAACACCATCCCACACTCTGGAAATATAGATAAACCCACTAAACTAGGTATAAATTCCTATGTCACAAGATGGGTTGCCAACAGGCTTACTGGCAGAACACACACTGTGAAAGTAGCAGACTCCAAGTATGACATTGGACCAGTGATGAGTACACTACCACAGAGTCCAGTCCTGTATCTTGTCCTGTTTAGTATCTACTTCCCTGAAGTAAACTTTAACATGGAAGGTCTGTGGCTACTGAAGTTTCCAGAGGACTGCAAACTAGGAGCCATAATTGTAAACACTAAAGATGTGGACATCCTACAAAAGGGCCTCACTGAGACATATGGCTGTTGTCAAAGCCATGGGCTGTAGCTCAATGCCAAAATGTACATTGTCATCCCCTTTGATAAAAACTCTGTAGCCAAGAACTACAACATAGGCGGTAGTATACTTAACACTGAAAGTGTGACAAGGGACCTTGGGTCACAGGTGGACAGTGGACACAACTGTGATAATCACATCCCCACAGTAGTCAGGAAACCCACCTATGTGGCACACCTCATCACAAAATGTGTCTCATCATGCAGAATAGAAGAGGACATTGTTCCCCTCTACTCATCACTCACTAGAACTATAATAGCGTACAACACCACTTTTGCTATGTACCTCACAAGACAACTACAACAACTGGAAAAGCTGCAGCAATAGCTCACAAAGAGCATTAGCAGCCTGAAATACATGCCATACACAGACCATCTCAAAATGCTCCATCCATACTCCCTTGCATATCGCCTACTCAGAGGTGTTCACTGCCTAACATACAAAGCTATGTCAAACACAGAGCTGTTGGACATGCTGCACATAAAAGACTCACAATTCCTCTGACCTTCGGACACAAAACCAGGCGAGAAATACAAAAGGAAGGGGTGTACCCATTTACCTTATGGATACCCACACCTTTAGGTTAGTGGCACAGCATGAGGCCTTGGAGACCATGCAAGTGCAACTAACATTGGGCAAAGCTACTCATCAGATTGTAGCCTGCTACAGATCATCTACCTTGTCTCAGGAACCTCACTCGGTATTTCTGAGAATGGTGGAAAATATAAAGGTCCTATCAAACACCATTATATGAGGAGATTGCAACTACCCAAACACTGAGTGGGAGAATTACTCATGTACAACGTCCTTTGCCCAATGTTTCCTAGAGTTGGAAAACTCTAACACCCTGGAACAGCTGGTCACCACGCCCACTAGAGGTGACAACATACTGGACATGATCATCACCAACATGGGGTACCAGTGTTCCACAACAGAGATAAACCCCTCGTTGGTAATATCAGATCATAAAGTAATCACACTGGACATCCACACCCCCCCCCCCCGCCCAGTCAATGAAACCACTGTGAAGACATTTTCAAAAGCAAACTGCACACTTCCCAAGAACAAAGTGGAAAGTTCCAAAGCCCTCTTGCTATAGGATAATGGTATACAATCTGCTGAATCATTTACAAGTGCATCCCATGAGCATCTACAGGGATGCATGGATCGAGACATCACAAATAAAACCAAGATGCACTCCTCCAAAAATAAGAGAACAATCTGGTGGTCGTTGCCCATAAATAAGCTAGACAACAGAAGGAGGAAACAAACACATGATAGAGCAAACTTCACTAAAGGAAAGGCATCACTGATCATTATTAGGAAGAAACAATGATCACTCATAAAATAATCCAAGGCCAGTTTCTAAAGACAAATTGCCAAAGAATGTAAGAATAACAACCACAAAGCCTTCGGTAGCTATACCAGAAATGTAGGTGTCAACTTCCAAATATGCTATCAGCTACTGAAAAATGGCAAGAAATACACTGAACCAACTTTCATTGCACACATCCTGGGGGACAAGTTCAGTGTAAACTGCCCCCCATCACCCCCAAAAGGGCCTGTGTCCATCACAGAAGGATGCAGAGCCCCAGACGTCATGGACATCCAGGTAAAGACAGCCCTCACCAAAGCTAAGAACACAGCATCAATGGGACTGGATGGTGTCCCAGGCTGCATCTTACACTAGGCCCAAAAGGAAATACAACCTCACCTACATTCACTGTCCAGACTCAATCGTACCACAGGCTATGTACCCAAAGAATGGCATACACTAACAGTCATCCAGCTCCACAAAAAGGGTGCCACAACAGAACCTGGAAGCCATTGCCCTATACGTCTACTAAGCTATTGAGCAAATTGTCATGGAACCCATTAACAGAGACTTTGTGGACCTCCAGACACTGGACTCTACACAACTTCACCTTGTTAAAGGCAGATCCTGCCTCCTAAACCTAGTTGACTTATTTCAAACAGTTACCAAGGACATAGATGGAGGTGAAAGTAGTCCACACAGCCCACCTGGACCTCACAAAGGACTTTCTACACCATTCCCCACTCTGTCATTATGGACAAGCTTACCAGCTTGAACATTAACAGCTATGTCACAGGATGGGTAGCCAAGTAGCTCAAGGATCAAACACACATGTTCTGAGTTGCGGGTGCCATGTCCGACTCTAAGCCAGTCAAAAATGGCATCCCACAGGTCTTGGTCCTGGGACCCCACCTGTTCAGTAGATACTGCTTAGAGGTACAGGCAGGTATGGGAGGAGTATGGCTGAACAGGTTTGCAGATGAATGCTAACTGTGGTCCATAATCGACTCTACGGCTGACACAGACATCCTCCAGAAGGGTCTTACAGAGACAGATACCTGGTGTCAAAACAATGCCCTCAAGCTGAATGCCAAATAATGCATAGTCATCCCCTTTGGGTAAAACAAAGTGCACACAAATTACCACATAGGTGGTAATGCAGTATGTACGGAGAAAGTCATTATGATCCTGGGGACATAGGTAGATAGTAAATGCTCCTTTGATGATCACATGGCCAAAGTGTTTAGACATTCCTTCTATGTAGCCCACCTAATGTAACCCACTTTGTATAGTCTGATGATGTCACCATCCTACAAATATACCTGTGGAAAAAAGAATTCCCACTAATGTGTATAGCGCGTTGTGTTCATGCGTACTCCACTAGTATCATGTAGTAGTTAGGTAGGAGGTTGAATCCTGCACTTGACAACTGTGTGCGTGTGTGATTTCCTTGGGGAAGGGCAGCCTTTTTGGAGAGTAGTAAAACATCTTAAATGTGGTACACTAATCTTTGTCAAGTCTGATGATGTCACCATCCTAAAAATATACCTGTGGAAAAGAGAACTCCCAGTAATGTGTATAGCGTGTCGTCTTAATGCATACTCCACTAGTATCATGTAGTAATTAGGTAGGGGCTTGAATCCTGCACTTGTCAACTGCATGAGAGTATGTGTATATATCTCCTTGGAGAGGAGCAACCTTTTAGAAGACTACTAAAACACCTTAAAAGTGGTATACTCATCTTTGTCAAGTTTGATGATGTCACCATCCTACAAATATACCTGTGGAAAGAAGAGCTTCCAGTAATGTGTATAGCACATCGTGTTAATGTATACTGCTCTATTATCATAAAGTAGTTAGGTAGGGTATTGAATCCTGCACTTGATGAGTGTGTGTGTGTGTGCTCTATGTGTATGACACAGTTGGTCAATTTGTTGTGGATTTTGCTTTTACTACTGTATGACATATCACTATGACAACAGTATGTGCATTGCACATGTCAGGTAGCTGTGTGGCAAATGCATATATGTACATGTGAACTCAATTCTTTCATAGGTGTGAACCCTGCTTTCTCCATGAACACATCTGTTATCTTTGCCAGAGTGTGCTGGCACTTTCCAGACATTAGGTCACATCTGTATGCTTGTGACAAGCCCGGCCACTGCAGTGATCCCTGGCCTAGGTCATCTGTGTCACACACACTCATTACGGTTTCTATTGAATAGTGTGAGTGAGGGGTCATGCCTGAGGTATATTTCAGACATGTTCAAATGCAGCAAAGTTTGTCAATGATGGCTATTCATTATAGGTGTACAACAACCTTTGTGGATATGCATGCAGACCCCTTATCGCTTATGTGATCCACCGAGGGATTTCATTATACCTTTGGAAACGTGATTACCAAAGGAGAGATGACGTAAAACTTGGCTGTATGTACACATCAGTACCTGTTCAACATGTTGGGGGCTACCACCTATGTGGTACTGTGGGGATACTATGTTTTGTAAAGGTGGATGCATTGACCCTGAGGCCATGGCTTTGACACCAGGCATCTGTCTCACTATATATGACTATGTCTCCCCCTCTCTCTCTATATATAATATATACATACATATACACATCCAATGGTGTACATATACGTATACATATAGGCACATATACAGTCCACCTTTCATGGTGGGAATATCAATTATGCAAATGATGTGAGGTATACAGTAATGTAATGACATCGCACAGTCTTGTGATAAATGCATTGAAGGTGTTCTCAGCCCATGTAGCTTTAGCAGGCCTCACTGGCTGCAACATTGCAAACGTAACAAATCACACCCACAGTGTTTAACCACCGGATGTCACATACCAGCACTGTATGCTGTCTTGTTTGCCACACACTACATCCTACATACATATATGCACATAACAACCTTCACCAACATATATATGTCCACCCTTCACATGCAGTTGCAGTATGTCCCTTGTTCTATGCACATGTACAGATGTTAATATATCTGACACATATATATCTCTCCATATGTGTGTGCCATACACACACAAGGTCCACACTGTGGTAAGTCCCTGGACCTCATGGCTGACCTGTTAGCCCTTGCTGCAACATGAACAGGTGTCACATGTGAGCACACAGTAATATTAGAGGGTGTGTATATAGCTACAAATGCTAGATTAGCATACTAGCCTGGTACGTTGGAAAGCTAACCGCCACAGCAACCTTGAGACCAAAGTCCAATTGTAAAACCTGAATGCAAGTTTTATTAAAAAATAACAGCAAGCGTTTTCACCACTAGATACTTGTAGCTTCATCAGAGAAAAAATTGAAGACATAAAACCATGCTTAAATACAATCAAACAGGAAATGACATATGCCAAATGTCACATTTTGTTTAAATCAACAGACTTAGAACTAAGTCAATGCTCTAATCAACTACATAACACAGCACATACCTAATTCTATATACTAAGACAGTATATATATATATGTGTATATATATATATATATATATATATATATATATATATATATATATATATATAGGTTTTATCACAAATGGCATAATGAAAACTTTCCCTTACATCAGTATAAAAGAACAAAAAAACCTGCTAAATAGAACCGACCATGCAGAGGTCAGTACATAAAAAAGTCAGGAATTCGTGAAAGCATCACATAATCATTAAAGCTAAAAAGACCTCTCTATAGATGATATACAATATATAAATTCCTAATTAAAAATCACTGAATACATAAACATTGGAAAATGACAAAAAAATGACAAAAAAAGAGGAATAATCCTGGTGAATTATAAATAAGTAAACTCGCTGAACTACTTGGCGGGCACCCCTAAATCTCATATTTCTAGAGTGAATTCGTGCATCATCTCAAATAACTCCTAAGTTTTAATACTGCAGAAATATTACAATGTTCATTAAGACCGGGAAACATGAAGGCATCTAATTTTAGTTGCCATTCGAGTTCACGGTTCTTAAGGATAAGGGAATAGGGGCCACCTCTAATACTGGTAGGTACGTGGTCAATTGCCATAAAATGAAAGCTATGCCCAGGGTAAGAATTTATATGTTTAGCCAGAGCATTTTCACACTTGTTGTTTCTAATTGCATAAACATGCTCATAAATCCATTCACGGACCTTTCGGTCTGTCTTACCAATGTAGAAGGCAGGGCAGCAATCACCTGAAGCCATGTATATAACAGATTTAGTTTCACAGTTCAACTTGTGAAAAATCTGGTGTTTCCTATTCCTAACAACAAAACTATTTCCTGTTCTAATCACCTTACACCAATTACAAAAACCACATGGGAACATGCCCTTTCGTCTACTAAATGAATTTTGTTTCATATTCCTCTGTAACAATTCTTTTAAGTTACTACCCCTCTTATAAGTAACTCTAGGCCGGACACCCAATTTTTCAACTAGGAAAGTGTTATTAGAAATAAAATGCCAGTTCTTACATATAATAGACCAAATGGCCTGGGAATTAGTACAAAAAGTTGTGACGAAACTCAATGTGAAACAACATTCCTTGTTAGGGGAAGTTCCACTTGGGTCCAGTTTTGAACTTAAATGAAGTAGAGAGGGAAATTGGCCACTAGAAGGTGAACTAGATTGGTCACCATGACCCTGTTTTAATAGAGGTTTATAGAAACCTTCCATCCTCTTTACTGATACTTCCTCAATGAGCTCCTCCAATAGAGGTAAAGGATAGCCTTGATTAGAAAACAGCACTTTAAAGAAATTACATTCAGAGTTGAAGTCAACAATAGTACTGCACATCCTTCCTGCCCGCACAAGCTGTCCCTTAACAATGGATCGCTTCTGCTTGAAAGGGTGGGAACTTGAAAAATGGAGGAAGGAATTACAGTACGTCGGCTTCCTGAAAATGGCAGACAAGTACTCTTCCTTTGTAGGGTCTTTAACTAACTTGACATCGAGATAGTCTATCTCTAAACGGGAGAACTTAGAGGTAAATTTCAGAAACTCAGTGGTGTTATTTAATGAATGAACAAATAACTCTGCCTCAATGGTGTCACCCTTGAATAAAATAAAAATATCATCAAGGAACCTGGTATAAAACTGGACATATTTCATCAGATCTGGTTTGTTCCTCAGAAAATTCTTCTCCCAATAACCAACAAAGAAATTGGCAACACTCGCCCCACAGGGTGAGCCCATGGCTATCCCTTGCTGCTGCAAGAAGTAGTCTTTATCAAAAATGAAATAATTAGTTGTAAAAACTATATCAAGAAGCTCGGTAACCAACTCTATTTCACTGGTAGGAGCATCAAAATCTTTCAGCAACAATCCAATCCATTCCACAGCTTCTTGATGTGGAATGGAGGTGTACAAATCCACCACATCAATAGTGAGGAAATTGTACATATTGTCAAAGGGGATATCATTGATGTTACTTAAAAAGGACCAAGAATCCTTACATAACCCCGGGATAAACCGGAGATATTTTGCCAAAATGCTATCTATAAGTCGTGAACAAGGGTGTGTCATAGAGGACCTACCGTCCACAAGTGCTCTCATTGGAGGATTAGATGTATCCTTGTGGATCTTGGGGATGCCAAACATCACCTGGATTTTTGGAAAAGTGATGTCAATAAAGTTATAGGTATCGATGTCTATCTTCGAGGCCAAAAACAAGTCCCTAAAATACCCCCTAATTCTCTGGTAGGCCCCATTTACTTCGTTAATAGATGCAGGACAATAGGCCGTGGAGCTCAGGACATGATCCATCTTTTCTTTATATTGATGGTCATCAAAGATCACTAAACCCCTGCCCTTATCAGGTTTTATGAGCCTAATTGGTAACCGACAAAGGTTATCCAATGCTTCCAGTTGTTCTTTTGTAGTGTTGAATTTACCTATATCACTCCTACCTTGTGAAGAAAGGGAAAGTTGATGTGTAAGATCAATCTCACATACACTTTCAAAAAGTTGTAACAATGAATGCAAAGGAGGATTAAACAAACTAGGAAGTTTTAATGCATGACCTGGCTGAAATGGGTCATTGCTAAACAACACCTGTAAGTTTAACTTACGAACGAAACATTTAAGGTCAATAATCACCTTAGCCAAGTCACCCTGTTTATTAGGTACAAATGTGTTCCCAAAAGCCAGCACTTCTATGAGGTCTGGATCGAGAGCAACATCTGAAAAATTATAAATCTTAAAGTCGCCCTTCCTATTAGTAATAATGGTAGGAAGTGTGACTCCAGGAGATATACCAAGGGAATGACTGTGATCTATTTGTACTGGTTCCTGTTCTTGTTCACATGGCTCCGATTGTTGCGGGACCCTAAAAAATTATTGTTCCTAATGTTATTGTTAGAGGAATTACTGGATTGGTGATAGTTGTTACCTGTCCTATTATCTTTACTAGCCTTGATTCTGTTACTACGTCTAGGTCCTTGTGAAGGATTCTGAACTGCATCATCACCAACATCATCATCATCGCAAACAATGACGTCTCCTGAATGAGAATTTGGGGGGACAGATGTACTGACCAAAGAACCCCCCATACTGACTTGTAATTCAAGTTTAGGGTATGCATTTTTGTTTTGATAAGCAGCCCTATCTCTAACTAGTTTCTTGGCCTTATTTGCTTTTAATTTAATCAAAAAGGCATCAATACTAGTTAAAATATGATTATAATCGTATTTATACCTAATAAAATCAATGTCCAATTTGATCTCATTGTCCAAAACGTTGATATCGTTGGTAAGTGCGCAAGTATACTTAGTGTAATGTTTAACAATTAGTTCCAGTAGTTGCGCGCCTTGTTGCTGAAAAAGTGCTTTCAAATCACCAAAAAAAGCACCACCGACAAGCAAGCCTGAAGGCGAAAAGTTATTGCGCAACCCCTTAGGAATCAAGTTCTCAGACAGGCATTGCTGAAAATATGCAGACTCTAGCTGCAATTTCTTTAATTTCAATAGTTTAGTATCAAGAAGTTTAAGCTTGTCTGCAATACCTTCGACGCACCTTGTTTCCTGTCTTTGGGCACTAGTAGAAGTGCCTTGTGAGTTTATTTGACCAAAAGAAAAAAGGTCAGTATTTTTAATCCACTCGGATAAAGATGGTACACCACCAAGGTCAAGATTAACTTTAGGACCCAAATCACCTGCACCTGTAGGAAAAGGTCCACCACAACCATTACTCACATTGGCATTGTTGCCGGAGGCAGGGCGAAGTAAAAGGGGTCCAGGAACGCCATCTAAGCAAGCATTTGCTCCCCGTAAATTGCTGTTAGAAGCCTGTATGGCATTTTCCCGTAAGGAGCTATCAGGCACAGGGTTAGAAACCAATGGTTGTCCTGCTGGAATCTGAGTGTCGGAACTGTCCATAGATAACCCGCTGCATGGAAAAGAACAAAGTAGGTGCATTGAAGATGCCATCCTGTTTGAAGCGCCGTGATCCAAAACATCCATACGTGCATGAAGTTGGTCGAGCCTTTGAGACAGAGAAGCCAATAAGGTAGGTTAATCAGAGGTATTATTACCTACACTCGGAACACCTGTTCCGAACAGATTAGGACTTTTTGGGCTGACAGGACTGCCAGTGGCCATATTAAAAACAAACTGGTACCAAACAAAAAAGATAACGTTGGAAAGCTAACTGCCACAGCAACCTTGAGACCAAAGTCCAATTGTAAAACCTGAATGCAAGTTTTATTAAAAAATAACAGCAAGCGTTTTCACCACTAGACACTTGTAGCTTCATCAGAGAAAAAATTGAAGACATAAAACCATGCTTAAATACAATCAAACAGGAAATTACGTATGCCAAACGTCACATGTTGTTTAAATCAACAGACTTAGAACTAAGTCAATGCTCTAATCAACTACATAACACAGCACATACCTAATTCTATATACTAAGACAGTATATATATATAGGTTTTATCACAAATGGCATAATGAAAACTTTCCCTTACATCAGTATAAAAGAACAAAAAACCTGCTAAATAGAACTGACCATGCATGGATACTATGTTTTGTAAAGGTGGATGCATTGACCCTGAGGCCATGGCTTAGATAACATGCATCTGTCTCAGTATATATGACTATGTCTCCCCCTCTCTCTCTATATATAATTTATACATACATATACACATCCAATGGTGTACATATACACATACATATAGGCACATATACAGTCCACCTTTCATGGTGGGAATATCAATTATGCAAATGATGTGAGGTATACAGTAATGTAATGACTAAATAAAGCTGAATCCGGTACAATAAAGGCTGTCCAATGATCCACAAATAGCAGGCAAACCAAAGTAAAATAAATTGCAGGTTTATTGTCCAAAAATTAAAATAGATCCAATACGACTTAACTCAAGTAAACATAGATCCCATACAGCGTAAAGTTGAGCGCTTTCGTCTCCACACCCGGAGACTTCATCAGAATAAACTGGTCTGAATCAAATTATCTTTTATATTCTACTCAATTAATTAATTAGCTCATTACCCACTTAAGAGGGAAATCCTACCAAGCAACAGTTCTCTGTTTGAGAATACATTGTTTAATACATAAAATAAACCCGTACTGGTTTTTGTGCAGTTACTTCACAATCCACTTACTGCATATACATGTAATTCATCTTACAACCATGTTATATGCTCCGTTTCACCATTGTTAAAGCTTAAATACAATACTTGACATCTCTTCAACAAATTCTTATAACAGGGATGCATGTAAAAAGGAGTATGTGAAAATATATATATATATATATATATATATATATATTCAATAAATATGGCCAATGTAAGTATGTGAATTTGCAGAATGCATGTTTTTAAACGTGATTCAGCGAATACAAAACATATATGTAAATGTGTATAAACATATATATATGATATATATATGATCACAGGGTCTCTTTGATGCTAAACATCTATAGGTGTATAAACAGGTGAAGAAAACATTCATTGACTAGTCAATACATGAATTTAGTAAATAAATGTGTAAATATATAAGTATAAAAAATATATGTATAAAAAATATGAGTATAAAAAATATAATAAGTGAATCTGTGCGTACATAAGTATAATTGCAAGTATATATACGCACACACATCCAGTGCTTTGGATGCTACACTTGTCTCCAGATGTATTACATAAAGCTAGGGATTTAATGGTCTACATTGTACTTCAAATAAAATTGTTAAAATGATGAATTAGATTATTAGTAAATTTACAATGTAGTTGTGTTAAAACATCATAATAAATAAATAAATAAATAATATGACCAGTTATAAAGTTGTAAATAGGATAAATATGAATATGTGCATATGGTTTACAATAAATAGATACATAAATAAGTAAATAAATAAATAGTTACATATTTAAGTGGACCAAAAACTGTAGAAAGTTAATTGTCTGTATAAATAAAACTATAAGAACCTTGTGTATAAAAGTCTTCACATATAAAATATAAATAGGTAACCAAAATGTATATAAAACTGCTCACAGTTCTAAAACTACACACATTCTTTGCACTACTTAGAGGTGCTGCGATAATTTCATTTTCAGAAACATTGATTGGAATTGCAATTTTGGACCTGAACCACCCTTTTATTGTCCACCTTTTATTATTTTAGGATCCATGGTTAGGATCTTAAGTGCTGGTGTAATTGAAATATGGTCATTTAGCCCTTTGCCACAGCTTACATCCAGCCTTAATTGCCATATCATTTCTCTATACTCAATTTTAGTTTCCCAATCACCTCCTCGTTCAGGATATCGCACTACCTCTAATACCCAAAATTTAAAATCAGCCTTTTCACATGTAATGGCATGTCTATATAGTGCGTTGTTCTCATTGTGTCTGTTTATGTCCCGAATATGTTCGTAGATCCTATTTCTCAGCAACCTCTCTGTTTTTCCTATGTAAAAACTCTCACAGGTCGTACAAATCACTAAATAGACTAAGCCCTTGGTATAACAGCTACTATAGCTTTTAGCTACTAATTTTTGGGGAATACTTACTATTCTAATCTCTTTCTTATCATAAATATAGGAAGATTGTGCGCATCTGCCACATTTGTAGGTTCCATGTTTCCTACTAGTTCCTTCAGTCTGAATTTCATTTCTTTCTAAAATATTTTTAATGTTAAAATTCCTCCTGAAACTAAATCTCAATTTATTTTTAAAAACGTCTGTTTTGGTTGCAATATTTCTAAACATATCCCATATTTCATGTATTCCTTTAAATTGAGTATAGAGAAATGATATGGCAATTAAGGCTGGATATAAGCTGTGGCAAAGGGCTAAATGACCATATTTCAATTACACCAGCACTTAAGATCCTAGCCATGGATCCAAAAATAATAAAAGGTGGACAATAAAAGGGTGGTTCAGGTCCAAAATTGCAATTCCAATCAATGTTTCTGAAAATGAAATTATCGCAGCACCTCTAAGTAGTGCAAAGAATGTGTGTAGTTTTAGAACCATGAGCAGTTTTATATACATTTTGGTTACCTATTTATATTTTATATGTGAAGACTTTTATACACAAGGTTCTTATAGTTTTATTTATACAGACAATTAACTTTCTACAGTTTTTGGTCCACTTAAATATGTAACTAATTATTTATTTATTTATTTATTTACTTATTTATGTATCTATTTATTGTAAACCATATGCACATATTCATATTTATCCTATTTACAACTTTATAACTGGTCATATTATTTATTTATTTATTTATTTATTATGATGTTTTAACACAACTACATTGTAAATTTACTAATAATTTAATTCATCATTTTAACAATTTTATTTGAAGTACAATGTAGACCATTAAATCCCTAGCTTTATGTAATACATCTGGAGACAAGTGTAGCATCCAAAGCACTGGATGTGTGTGCATATATATACTTGCAATTATACTTATGTATGCACAGATTCACTTATTATATTTTTTATACTCATATTTTTTATACATATATTTTTTATACTTATATATTTACACATTTATTTACTAAATTCATGTATTGACTAGTCAATAAATGTTTTCTTCACCTGTTTATACACCTATAGATGTTTAGCGTCAAAGAGACCCTGTGATCATATATATATATCATATATATATGTTTATACACATTTACATATATATTTTGTATTCGCTGAATCACGTTTAAAAACATGCATTCTGCAAATTCACATACTTACATTGGCCATATTTATTGAATATTTATTGTGTATTTATATATATTTTTTCATTTATATATATATATATATAATATATATATATATATATATATATATATATATATATATATCTTTTTTTCCACATACTCCTTTTTACACGCATCCCTGTTATAAGAATTTGTTGAAGAGATGTCAAGTATTGTATTTAAGCTTTAACAATGGTGAAATGGAGCATATAACATGGTTGTAAGATGAATTACGTGTATATGCAGTAAGCAGATTGTGAAGTAACTGCACAAAAAACAATACGGGTTTATTTTATGTATTAAACAATGTATTCTCAAACAGAGAACTGTTGCTTGGTAGGATTTCACTCTTAAGTGGGTAATGAGCTAATTAATTAATTGAGTAGAATATAAAAGATAATTTGATTCAGACCAGTTTATTCTGATGAAGTCTCCGGGTGTAGAGACGAAAGCGCTCAACTTTACGCTGTATGGGATCTATGTTTACTTGAGTTAAGTCGTATTGGATCTATTTTAATTTTTGGACAATAAACCTGCAATTTATTTTACTTTGGTTTGCCTGCTATTTGTGGATCATTGGACAGCCTTTATTGTACCGGATTCAGCTTTATTTATTTGCTTGGTGAAAGGTTTTTGCAGTGATGTTACCAGTTGTTTTTTTGTCTTGGTTTCCGGTGGCGAGGAGTCCGAAAAATTAACGGAAAATTTAATAAACCAACATGGACAGTAGCAGTATGCTTAATGAGCTTTTATGGGTTATACAGACCCATTCACAAGCGGACGCTAATGCAGGCAGGCACTAGTAGCGGCATACCATGTGCGCAGAGCAGCCCAAAGGACCCCAGGAGCAGTCGCAATCCTACAGAGGCGAATGGCCAACAGGTACGGGAAGGACGCGATATGAGAGGTAACGCTAACAATAGGAGATTCAATGGAATTAATTCCAATAGCTTACCGGAATGTGGCGACAATCAGGGGATGGACAAGCGGTATTGGGACAGTTATAAGGACATTGATTTTCACACGTGGTTGGATAGATCGTTTCATAATGCCAGAGAAAAAGAGCAGCCAAAGAGCAAGGAGCAAGCTAATGGTTACACATTTAGAGACAAATGCAAGTTTTTTAAAAAATTGTTATCTAAATACAAATCACTGTCTATTGAGAATTGGTATTTTGAAAAATGCATAAAAGACAACATTGTCCCGAAAGGGTTTAGGCTGAATAAGTTCCCAAACAATATTAATGGTGATCAAAGTTTTTTTAAAGAAATATGCAATATTTTAAACGAATGTGGCCTTTCTGTTTTAAAGGCAATGGTTAAGCACAATGTTAAAACTATGGAGGAAATTAAGAGTGAAATAGATAAGCTTAACAATGACATTAAATGTGATTTGCTTTTTTCTGTTGATGAGTACAAGCATATTTATTATTGAGTTCTTTATGATACAGATGCATATACTAACACTAATATAAACAGGAAGTTAAAAAAGTTTGAGAGGGATATAAATGAATATAACACAGGGATAGCATATGTACATGGAGAAAATGTTAATGGGCAGAAACGCAATACAGGTTATTCTAATGCTCAGATACATTCAGTAGACAGAAGGACTTACCGTCCCCGTGGACAACAGAGGGAAAGAAATTGGCAGGACCAGCAAGGTAGATACCATAATCAAAGTAATAGATACCATTGGAACAGGGAGGATTACCAAAATGAATATTTTGATGAAGAATTCCCCAGGTTGAATGGGAATGAGGACATGGACACAGCACAGGCCCAGGGTGCAGCTGATGAATTAAGAAGATCAGAAAGGATTAGGAACAAACATCAGCAATCCTATGCATTAGCTATCACGGGGAACACCAACCATATGGGAAGGCAAGAAGGGGATGTGGATTTTTAAATAGTTTGGACCATGACATTGTTCACAATAATTTGGAATCTGGAGTGGACAGGGAAGTTGAGAAACAGGTTATACACACTTACAATAATTTCAACATTTTTAACTACACAGATTTGGTGGTTGATAGAAAATATTTCGATTTATTCACAAAAGGTTTCTCCTTTGTTCCGACAAGAAAACCTAGTATAGACAAGCTTATTTTGGATGTTAAATTGTTCACAAGAAAATTAAATTTTATGCATATACACAAGGAAGATACCATGGTTAACGAAGTTAGGTTTGTCAGACATAGTATTTGGAATCCCCCCTTGCATTATGAGATAGCCAATTTTGAAAGATGTGTTATTAATAAAATGAGGACAGAATATAATACCAACAATGAGAGGATGAATAACTTGGATAAGATAGAAGAGAAAATATTATATGACTTGAGCAGCAACAGGGGTATATGAGTGATGAAGCCAGACAAGGGAGGGGGGTGGTGTTGATGGAGACGGGAGTATATTAGGAAAATGAAAGAAATACTAGACAAGGATCAAAACTATAGCATTGTTACTAAAAATGAAATCAATATTTTCTATAGGAAAATTGATCTTATTTTGGAGGACAATCTCCTCACTGGTTTGATAGACTTGGCACTATATAGATATTTGAAAGTGGCCAAACCTGTTATTCCAGGAATCTTTGGAATACCAAAAGTACATAAATCCTTAGAGGACCCCCCCCCCCGAGACCTATTGTTGCTTCACAGGGATCTAAGACGCAGCCTATGGCTATATATGTGGATGCAATGACTAAAGAAAGTTATTCCAGATGGAAGCATATTTTAAAAGACTCTTGGGATTTTTTAAACAAAATAAGTAAAATGGCTTTTATGGATAATTTGTTTTTTATTACTATTGATGTAAAAGAATTGTTCACAGTAATACCCCAAAAACTAGGACTAGAATGGTTTGAAAAAGTTTTGGGGGAAATGGATTGGCTTGCACCCTCTGATTTTAGAAATGTATTAGGAAGCATGGAATTGGTACTAAAATATAACTTTATTTATTTTGAGGGGGATTACTATCATCAAAATGAAGGAGTGGCTATGGGTTCAGCATGCGCACCTGTTTACGCAAACATTATAATGCTATATTGGGAGAGAGAATTTGTTTTTAAAACAGAGTACAACCAACATATAGTGCAATATTTCAGGTTTTTGGATGATATATTTATTTTCTGGAAGGGAACTAAGGAGAAAATTGAGGAATTTATTAGTTATATTAATGGAACAACCTCTTTTTTAACTTTTACCCACCAGATAGAGACTGATGAGGCACATTTCTTGGATGTTAAGCTCACCAAGGATAGGGCCAATAAGTGCTACAAGTCGAACATATATAGAAAGGAACATTTTTCGAACTCATACCTACATTATCAAAGTGATCACTCAAAACAACTTAAAAGGAACATAGTTAAAGGCCAGATGATAAGGATGGCTAGGATGATATCGGATGAAGTTGAATTTTTGAACGAAATAATTCATTTAGAGAACCTTTTTGTGGAAAGAGGATATCCTATTAACCTTATCAGTTCAGTAAAAGAATATGTAATATCAGGAAGGGGGACCAGATATATGCCACTCCTTAATAGTGAATACCAGGAAGTAGAAAATGTTAATTTTAGCGGTCAGAACCTGGGCTGTGATAAGGGAAGGGATATAGATGTGAAACAAACACCCTATTTGATTACCACATATTTTTATGGTACAAACTGGTTAAAGAAAGGAATACATGAAATATGGGATATGTTTAGAAATATTGCAACCAAAACAGATGTTTTTAAAAATAAATTGAGATTTAGTTTCAGGAGGAATTTTAACATTAAAAATATTTTAGAAAGAAATGAAATTCAGGCTGAAGGAACTAGTAGGAAACATGGAACCTACAAATGTGGCATATGCGCATAATGTTCCTACATTTATGATAAGAAAGAGATTAGAATAGTAAGTATTCCCCAAAAATTAGTAGCTAAAAGCTACAGTAGCTGTTATACCAAGGGCTTAGTCTATTTAGTGATTTGTATGACCTGTGAGAGTTTTTACATAGGAAAAACAGAGAGGTTGCTGAGAAATAGGATCTACGAACATATTCGGGACATAAATAGACACAATGAGAACAACGCACTATACAGACATGCCATTAAATGTGAAAAGGCTGATTATAAATTTTGGGTATTAGAGGTAGTGCGATATCCTGAATGAGGAGGTGACTGGGAAACTAAAATTGAGTATAGAGAAATGATATGGCAATTAAGGCTGGATGCAAGCTGTGGCAAAGGGCTAAATGACCATATTTCAATTACACCAGCACTTAAGATCCTAGCCATGGATCCTAAAATAATAAAAGGTGGACAATAAAAGGGTGGTTCAGGTCCTAAATTGCAATTCCAATCAATGTTTCTGAAAATGAAATTATCGCAGCACCTGTAAGTAGTGCAAAGAATGTGTGTAGTTTTAGAACTGTGAGCAGTTTTATATACATTTTGGTTACCTATTTATATTTTATATGTGAAGACTTTTATACACAAGGTTCTTATAGTTTTATTTATACAGACAATTAACTTTCTACAGTTTTTGGTCCACTTAAATATGTAACTATTTATTTATTTATTTACTTATTTATGCATCTATTTATTGTAAACCATATGCACATATTCATATTTATCCTATTTACAACTTTATAACTGGTCATATTATCCATGTATTTATTTATTATGATGTTTTAACACAACTACATTGTAAATTTACTAATAATCTAATTCATCATTTTAACAATTTTATTTGAAGTACAATGTAGACCATTAAATCCCTAGCTTTATGTAATACATCTGGAGACAAGTGTAGCATCCAAAGCGTTGGATGTGTGTGCATATATATACTTGCAATTATACTTACGTACGCACAGATTCACTTAATATTATATTTTTTATACATATATTTTTTGTACTTATATATTTACACATTTATTTACTAAATTCATGTATTGACTAGTCAATAAATGTTTTCTTCGCCTGTTTATACACCTATAGATGTTTAGCGTCAAAGAGACCCTGTGATCATATATATATCATATATATATGTTTATACACATTTACATATATATTTTGTATTCGCTGAATCACGTTTAAAAACATGCATTCTGCAAATTCACATACTTACATTGGCCATATTTATTGAATATTTATTGTGTATTTATATATATTTTTTCATTTTTATATATATATATATATATATATATATATATATATATATATATATATCTTTTTTTCACATACTCCTTTTTACACGCATCCCTGTTATAAGAATTTGTTGAAGAGATGTCAAGCATTGTATTTAAGCTTTAATAATGGTGAAACAGAGCATATAACATGGTTGTAAGATGAATAACGTGTATATGCAGTAAGCGGATTGTGAAGTAACTGCACAAAAACCAATACGGGTTTATTTTATGTATTAAACAATGTATTCTCAAACAGAGAACTGTTGCTTGGTAGGATTTCACTCTTAAGTGGGTAATGAGCTAATTAATTAATTGAGTAGAATATAAAAGATAATTTGATTCAGACCAGTTTATTCTGATGAAGTCTCCAGGTGTGGAGACGAAAGCGCTCAACTTTACGCTGTATGGGATCTATGTTTACTTGAGTTAAGTCGTATTGGATCTATTTTAATTTTTGGACAATAAACCTGCAATTTATTTTACTTTGGTTTGCCTGCTATTTGTGGATCATTGGACAGCCTTTATTGTACCGGATTCAGCTTTATTTATTTGCTTGGTGAAAGATTTTTGCAGTGAGGTTACCAGTAATGTAATGACATTGCACAGTCTTGTGATAAATGCATTGAAGGTGTTCTCAGCCCATGTAGCTTTAGCAGGCCTCACTGGCTGCAACATTGCAAACGTAACAAATCACACCCACAGTGTTTAACCACCGGATGTCACATACCAGCACTGTATGCTGTCTTGTTTGCCACACACTACATCCTACATACATATATGCACATAACAACCTTCACTAACATATATATGTCCACCCTTCACATGCAGTTGCAGTATGTCCCTTGCTCTATGCACATGTACAGATGTTAATATATCTGACACATATATATCTCTCCATATGTGTGTGCCATACACACACAAGGTCCACACTGTGGTAAGTCCCTGGACCTCATGGCTGACCTGTTAGCCCTTGCTGCAACATGAACAGGTGTCACATGTGAGCACACAGTAATATTAGAGGGTGTGTATATAGCTACAAATGCTAGATTAGCATACTAGCCTGGTACAGCAGTTGCCAATTATAAGCTACACGTTAATATGTGTGTTACTCTGTCACATCCATGTTTATATAGCTGTTTGCGCTACTCCCCCAAACAGCCATTGTCCACACTACAGTACAGAACACAGATAACATGGATCAGATGTTTGACACTTAATGCTGAGCTACATATGTCAGTTATGTCCCCCTGCACACAGCTACACACTGATTTGTCCATGGCAGTAGTTATGCTGGACATCTGTGTATAGATACATACTGCTGCCACATATGGCTGTTTCAAAGTATGTCGAGTACTCTTCAAAAACATCTACTACATACCAGTAAATACATATCTGTTACATACCTTTCCTTTGTATGTGTTGGTATTATAAATTTCCAAGTTCCTTTTGCTTTTGAGTTTGCTTTTGCTGATAATGTCTCTCTCTCTTCTCTCTCACTCTCTCTCAGTGTCTGCAATGGAGTGATTGTGTGTGTGGGCAGCAAGTACAGCCTGCTTTTATAGGTATTTGCACATGTGCATGTGATGGCCTCTGCACCAATTGGTGGCCACCATTTGGTAATTGCATGCAGCCTGCTGTATGGTAATTGCAGTGCTCACTGTCATAACAACCCAATGCTATAAATTGCTAGGCCGGGTAGGCATAGCCCTTTCAGCTTTCCAAAGTGGGGCTCATACTTGTTTGCTGTGGACACCGTTGTTTAAGTAAGAAGGTTGGTATGGTTCTTATATCTGAAGCTAGGGTGTAGCCAGTGATTTCAATGTTGTACTCAGACCTGAATGTTGCCACTTCCAGTACACACTTGTCAATGTAGAATTGTACTCACCCCTGCAAATGCTAACACAAGATACATGGGAGTATGTAGTTTCTTTTCTACTTGTACAATTAACTGCCATGCAAAAGTAGTTATTGAGATGTATTCTTTTGGCACATGAACTGTTTGTGAACTGCTATACTGTGAATATCAATGTACCCACCTCTGAACAGTTTGTGCTTTCTTAGTGTTGACATTAGCACAGGCTGCTTATGACAAATGGACAATTCCAGTACTGAGTATGCCTACCTACATCCTTGTTAGACCCTGAACACACAGGTATATTGTACATTTGGGTAGGGATGCAGACGTACAGAGAGCATTATGTATTATTGTGTGAATGTTAACCTGCTGGACTTAAAGGGTTGCTGTGTACCTGTTAGTTTATCAAGGGAAGCAGTCTGTCTGCATAGTTCCCAACTGTGGACCTATCCAGATGGTCACCAGATGTTAGCCTGTTATTCTTTGTCTGTGCAACGCGTAGGTCTTTTCAGCACTGGAACAATGGCATTGTTACAGTCAGTTGCTACCAGTACATGGCTACATCCTTTGGTATTTCAGTGTTGTACTCCTACATAAGGGTATGCTTGTGGAACTCCTTCCAAAGCTATTTGCACAGTGTGTAACAGCAGAAAAGCTGATATGCCTGTGTGTTTCTGACTCTGCCAGGCCTCTGAAACACTCAGGTACATATGTGAACAGAGTCAGGGAAAGGTAGATAAACGTGTGGTCCACCTTCAAAATAACAGGGACAGTAAGTGGAGACTGAGAGAACCAGTGCATATGGATTACTACACCTTTTCTGAAGTACATGTGGTGTCTAACTCTTATTATTGTCATTATTCATTAACTGTAATACCCCACCTTTCTGCCTAAAGTCAGTACTTTTCAGAGGGATTCAGAGGGACATAGCTAACATATGTTTCAAAATCAGGGGCATCCCTGAAAAGTAGTCACAGTTGGGATGCATGTTCTCTGCCCTAATCAGATATGCCACTGTTTGTCCTGCTATGATACTGTGTGTGGGTTGTAAACTGCTGCTGTAGCATTATTTCCTGCTAGAATGGCTGGTTCTCCTATCACAGTCATGTATTGCAATTCCACAACAACTGCTGGTAAAGTCCCACAGAACAAGTTTTGTGTTATGGCATTCCTATTTCTCCTTTACATTCACTCATTCTGATGCATGATATATTTATTTCAGCACCAACTTGTATGGCTACTGTGGCTTAGTGGCACTTCATGCAGTCTAGTGGGTACAAGGTCCGGGGTTCGAGACTGACAGTGGTGTTTTATTTTGCTGCTGAGCAGAACAAGGGCCCTCACATGCAGGGTGACTAAGGCACTTTTAAGCAGTTGTAAGTGGGTTTGCGTGGGTTTGCGGGAAGCTTAGCAATACTTAGCTAAGCGCACACAAGCGCACACTCGCACAAACCTGCTAACGACTGCTTAAAAGTGCTTACTCCCGCTAACCCCCGCGCTCATTTCTTTGAAAGAAAAGAAAATGGGGAGATAGGAAAGTTGTGAAAAGGGGGCACAAAGAGGGAAAGACAGTAGAGAAAACAGCTAGGGATGTGCAGGACGGTGTAGGGAAGGTCCATAGCTGCCCATTTCTTTAACAGCAACAGCTGTGCATATACTAGAAATTTGGAGGGAAATTTGAAACCTTCCACCCCCTGAGAAAGGGATGAGGACAACAAAGTATATTGTACTGCCAATTAAATATCAGTTTATCTGTCCAGCAGACATGTGTGTAAAATGGGCATCTATGTATGGGGTGTAATTTTTTTGTGGGAGCAGATTGCCCTTTTTTTTCAGGTGAGAGTGGAATGTGGGGTAGGGAAAGTAGGTATATTTGGGGAGGTAGGTTGGGGAGGTAAACAGACAAGACAAAGAAGACATATACAGGGGCGGAATATGACACATGGGGTGGGTGAACACCATTAACGGGGAAGGATGTTTGGAAATCGCAAGCCCATGAGCCCACAGATGGCAACAGTGTAACTGAGATCCCCACCCATGGGCAGTCACCACTGCACCTTCACGCCCCAGAGGGTGGCTGTGCTGGGGGCTGCTTAGGAGGGGCAGGCTCACCCAAGAGTCGTGCCACACTTGCCTCAAGCTGGCATAGAGGATCAGCGACTGAACGCTGGATCTCCCTACGCACCACAGCCTGGACCGTTCAGAGGGTGATAGGTGGCCCTCCTCCAGCCACGCTTGCATGGGGAGGGGATGAGCCCCATCCCCTGCAGTGCTTCCACCTGTAGGTGGCACAGAGCCAACGGAGGAGGAGGTCCCAGGCTGGGCACCGGACCTGCTGGTGCCAGGTGCCATTGCCAGCTGAGGTGGGACAGCCTTCCCATATGTTCTATGTTTGGGAGGATTTAATGACAATATGGGTTGGTAACAGCCAACAGCATTCCAGTAATAGTCCCAATAACCCAACACACCAGAGTTCCAACAGTTGAACAGCAAGCATAACACATGCATATATAGAACAACAGAGGACATTCCAACATCATGCAGGATTGATTGGTGGCAACAGGTCACCAAGAATGTGGTGTTTGAACAGGGCACATGCATCAAAGTAAATGCAGATATTTATAAACCAATAGGACATATGTCCCAACAAATGTTTTGAGATTAGACATACCTATTGAGGTGTGGAATTGCATTGTTTATGCACATACAGTAGGGTGTAAAAAGATACCTCCATTAACATCTTATATGTACTTATAGTTTACACTACATTCCTACTGACTGCAGGTATATATCCCCTACATGTATTATTACACTTGGCAAAGTCCATTAAGTTGTGAAATGGGTTTTGCTAGTTCCTTATATACCTGACCTGTATCTGACATACAAACTGTCCAGGATGCAGATGTTACTGCTACGTATTTATACATTTTATTTATATTTATATATCTACATATCTGGATGTGTTCAGGCGACATTATCAGTTATATTTCTACAGCCCACTACATTTCTAGCACACACTGACTCTTGGTCTGTTGTAATTCAAGTAAAATGATGCTGTTCTGTTAAAAAAATCAGAAAAAATAAATATAACAAGGAGATAAATAATGAATCATATGCCCTGGTGCTTTGTTTTACTTTATTTAAATAACATTACCAATAATAATAACAGTGACAATAAATAATAGTTACCCATTAAAACAGGCCATGATTATAAGCAGATAAAGCAGTTTTTTACTTTTAAACAAAAGAGAGAGAGAGAGACACACATATACATACACACAAGCACAAACACACACACACACACACACACACACACACACACACACACACACACACACACACGCATGCACGCACACAAACAAAGCACATTCAGGGAGGAATGCCAGTCTGCTCTGCCCAGACAAATAATTTTGCTCTCCTTCATATCAGACTTAATTAAAATGACCTGTCTATAATCAATACAATTTAGGCTGAAAGGATAACTGGGCAGTGAGGATGTTAGTAAGTTACAAAAGAAATGATGACATGGTAACTGTGAAAAGAGCAGCTCTAAGAGTTAGAAATTGGGAACTAAATTTTCTGTGAAGCACAAAAAAGTTGAAATAGAATAAAGTCTGGAGTATTTATGTTAGTTCAAGTAAGACCCAAGCTGAGATAAAATGAACTGTGGTGCATTTATGCTAGCCCATTATGTCCACAATTTCATGTAGTGAGTGTTCTTGACTATGGAAGGTAGAGCTGCCATTAAAAAAATATGTTGATCTTCAGTCCCACCAGTTCAGTTTTTGTATTTACCACTCTGTATAATGGACACATGCAGAAGGGAATGCATATTATTTGGACCCAGTTTAAAACCTGAAATCAAACTGCTAATTATCAGCAAGCTGTCAAACAATAAATTACAGAACTCATTTTACCTTTCAAAGCCCTCTGTACCTTCCACACAAAGAAAACAGCCAGGCATACTTCAAGTGTGCCACAATGTACACTAAGCTTTATTTATTTTGTAGATTCTCAATGAATGTTTAAAAAAATATATAACTGCATAGTAAATTAGCAGAACTAACTACTGAAAAGGCATGTGCTACTGTAACATGTCCTCTCCAGATAAGGGGTAGGACTGCTACACCTGGGAGCTGGGTGCTATAGTCTGGAAGGTAGTGTGCTGGTGTACCAGTCAGAGTACAGTTCCAAAAGTTCTGGTTCCTTGAAGGCACTGTCCCACTTTGCCTGGTGACATTTTAAAGCCCAAATTAATAATAAATTATGGCTCTGAGTAGACTGCAATCTTTATGCATATTCGTATATTTATCCAATGCCAACTGCCCTTCTGTTCTCAGAACTGAAGCTCAGGAACACAGTTAGTTCACCTGCCCCACACCGTTTTGTATATTTAGATGAAATGTGACAAACATGCGCAGGCCCACAACTTAAGTTATACAGAAAGCTACAGAAGCTATAATCAGAAAAGAGGTGTTGATACTGTAGCAAAAACCTTATTAACCCATGCAAGTTTAGTGTTCTGGATTGTAGCAGCATTTATTTAATGCATTTAAAATATGTATGTGTTTTAATTAGTGTTCTTCTTTACTTTTATTCATGCTTACTTGAGTTTTGAATAGTTTAACTAGCACTCAAACTGCACCTATTTGTGTACGTTTTTAAATTCAGTTTACATGTATTAAAAGTCATCAGACTGCACTGTGGTGTCAAAGTGTACTGCATACCTAGTGCAATGTCATATTTCACATTTCTCCTAGTGAGTTTGCATTTAATAACAGTCCTTAGAGTGCATTAAAGAATAGTGAATATGGAGTCACTGAAGTCCCTTTTACATGACTAGCGTTACTGACTGTATCATGATGTGTACCAAGATGCCAGATCTGTTATGGTCTTATACCGTTTACCGGCAGACCTCACAGCTTCACATACTGTGCAGTACTGCTTATTCCAGAAAGATAACACACTGACGTCAAAACGACTCTTCCATGCAAAATATCTTCTGTACAGCCTAGTGTTTTTATCTAAAAATTTCAGATACATTGCCAGTCTTCTAGGAGTAGGGAAATCATCAACGTGAATGAATGAATGGCGTGGAATAAACAATTCATAGTTAGATCTACTGGGCCCCAAGACTACTGGAACCGAATTAGCTTTAAAAGCATTTCTCCAAAGTTTCTCAGTAATATAATCTCGATGTTGCGAATTTTCAAATGCAAGGTAAAACTTGTATCGGGAAATAGTGGGAATAAGGTCACTCTTCATTAAGGGCAGTTCATTACCTCCATAGATATCAACAGTGATGTATCTGCTTAGTACATTGTAATATTTAACCCTCTCTTGATCTGAACTCCAATTACTAATTACCCAAGCCACTAGTTTTGTCTTACGTGGCAAGGATATCTTTCGAGTTGGCAACTTCTTGGGGTATAAAAACCCATAGGGCATAAAAATATCAGAATCCACTCGGTAGGACATTGTCCAGTTAAATACATCATCCAGTGCGTATAAGCCAGGGGAGTTTGTTGGAGACTCAAAGTTCATCCAGATCCACTTCTGGTCAGGGAGCCGCGGGAGAAGGGGAATGTGGAATGCAAAGTCTGACCAAATGTCACGGTGGTGTACTAGGACAGCGTCCGCATACACATAGTCTTCCCTATCTAGTGTCACTGTACAGCCGCTCACATTGTACAAACTCCAACAGTCCCCCAGCTCACTTTGGTCTCCAAAGGGTTGCTGCCAAACTAGCACTGTGACC
The DNA here is from genome assembly GCF_019279795.1 of Protopterus annectens. Classification (NCBI taxonomy): domain Eukaryota; kingdom Metazoa; phylum Chordata; order Ceratodontiformes; family Protopteridae; genus Protopterus; species Protopterus annectens. The sequence continues at coordinate 806,916,394 of NC_056735.1, read as the reverse complement.
GGTCGGTTCTCACTATAGCCTGTTGAGCCAAAAGGTAAACTAAGCTGAGACAAAGGCAGACTCGGTAAGCAGATGTAAAAAATAATCAGAACGACAGTCAAGCCAGTTACTGCCAAAATACATCCTTCAATGCGCAAACAAGCTCGCCGCCAAATAAGCCTAAACCACCAACGGCACAGCTGGGAGCCTTGCACTAAAATTAGTAGCTGGAAGAGCTGGGAGCCTCGCGGACTCCCGTGCGCGCGGCGTCTCATAGGAGATGGGGCTGCTTCCTCAAACCTTGTTACCTGACACTACCGGTTCTGCTGGCTTCTACGCTAAATCGGGTCTTCCTGTTGGAAGACTGCAAATGTGCCATGCGACAGTACAAGTGTAACTTGTTGCTTACCAGGTTGCGGTTTCCCCTTTAGTAAAAAAGCACGCCCCTGTGTCCACAAACTGGCTACTTAAACCATTGGCTACTGTACTTGAAAGAAAGCTGATGTGTCTAGCTGGAAGAGTTAAAGTGCGGCCAAAGTACTAGAAGTAAAGGAAGTTTTAATACCTCGGTTATGAGTGACGTGGCACTCGTAGGTTATAAAGATAAAGTGTCTGTGTAGCAACATTTTTTCCAACACACCTTTTAGGGACCACAAGCATATAGTGTAGCCGCTGAGAGGCAGCAAACAGTAGAAGTGACTATGAGAACGGAACTTTTATTTTTAGAGCTGTCAAAGCGGGATGACAACAAGGGTCTCGCGGAGCACAAAATAAAAAGAGAAAATTTAATTTAGCGGCTATAGTTCAAAATATATTAGTGACAGAGTAAAAATATAAAAAGTACAAAAACAGAACTTAGCATTATTAAAATTAAAGACTGCTCTCTAAATTATTCCGTAAAGTACATGTAAAAGTAGTTGCGTTTACCTATGTTAAGATCACACCAGTTTTACACCAAATTCAGCTGAATAGATTTAAGCAAAAAGAAAATTTAAATTTCTACACACACGCACCATCAAAAAATTAACTTCTAAGTCATCTTATTATACACAATAAAAATGTGCGTGCCTTCCCATGTATGGTGCCTAAACCCATGTTATGTTTGTGTACGTGTGCGTATTCATGTGCACATACACTCACACTCGCTAATACTTTCTTTTAGGAGTTAATTCAAGAAAATGTGGGTCAGAAATTAAGATGTAAGAAATTCTTATGAGCAAAATACCAGTTTAGAACTCTTTACTTAATGAACAGACTTCATCCTTCCAATACAGACACTTCTTCATGTAGACTTCACACAGTCCTTGTTCTGATTCACTGTCATTCTTTGACAGTGCCCTTATTTCCTCATGACTAAATATGCTGTCCCTTTTTTCTTAAAAAAAACTACTATCAGAATAAAAACATCTTATATCTCTTGTTGACTCTGATTTCACTGGCTCAGATTACCTGTGCTCCTAATTCTTGAAATGTTCATATGTTCTTACTAAGTTTATGGCCATGAATACTTTCAAAAAGCTCAGCTGTATCATCCAATATTGATGAAAGATTAATTGTGCCCCTTATTAACAATAACATCCCCAATATCCCTAGTAATAATTTGCAATCATCCATTTAATAATCCAGACTAGGAAGTACAGTGATATGTAATGGGAGCCTTTTTCAGAGATCGTGACTATATTGGGTGAATACCAGTCACTTCAGAAGGTATTGTTAAAGTGGCAATATAGGTTATGGTTTCCGGAGCAGGTGTTTGCTTTACCACAATAGGTTCATAAATTCATAGGTGTGTACTAGACTAATGGTCCTGGAGCCTTTATAAGCCTAGCCCATAGGATTACCCTGGCATCGTGCCACCGACCTTAGTTCCTAGTGATTCTGTCGAGCAGAGCCACTGGAGTGATCCCCGGGGTGAAATTTCTATTTTCCATCCATTCATCAAAATTTCTCTTGAAGAGCGCCAGTGAGGTGCTCTGCTTGACATGTATGGGACATGTATTCTATAGCATGGGCAGTCTCTAGGTCATGAACCTGTCCCTCCAGCATGTTCTGTTGATTGTGGTAATGAGGTTGAGGTCTCTGGAGCATGTGGTGTGGAGGGATTGGGATTTCTTTAGATGCAGCATTTCTAACAGAGCTGGGTCAGACATGGCTTTGTAAGTCAAGCAGAGATCGCCTCTAAGAAGGCAATATGAGACAGAGAAGTTCTATTTAGGTGAAGGTGTTCACAGACTACAGGGTCATACAAAGTACAAAAGGCTAAACAGAGTCACCCTCTTTGATCCTATATGATACTGAGTAGGGATGTTAGGAATTTTTGTCCATCATGCTAGCTAAGGGTGCTAAGACTGGAGATCTTTTTGGTAAGGTAGTGTTGCAGCTCTCTCAAAATTATTTCTATGCTTACTATGGTACATGTCAACAGAGGTACTTTATTCAATAAATGGCCTAATAAGTGAGGAATAAAGAAAGACTATAACTTCCAGACTTTGAAGAGATTCTGCAAAGGATCAAAACCACAAAAATGATGTGGTGGTCAGAGGATATTTTTTTATTCAACTTAGGTAACAAAGTTTCTTCTGATTGGGTCAGTTTTAAGTATTTATTTAAATTTGTTTGCCATGGTAGCATGTTTTATATGTGGTATGTGCTACTGCTGTTGGATTTGCCAAAAGAAAATATACTGAATTTCTTAGGGTTGCAGGTAAACTCATAACTAAATACCAAGCATTTGTTTCATGCACTCCTTTTTGGATTAATATGTGTATCAGATTGCAGTTTGTTGACTGCTCCAAGTTTTCAATCAGCAGCAAACTTAGTTCCTTGATATCACCTTTCATCTCAGAGAAGTGTATGTTAAATGAGAATGGGCCCAGGACTGACCCAATGGGACACGGCTGATGTGATGGTGTGATATTTTTCAGTTTACAGCAAATAACCTCGGCTTATCCTTTGCGTTTTCCCCTTTAGTAAAAAAGCACGCCCCTGTGTCCACAAACTGGCTACTTAAACCATTGGCTACTGTACTTGAAAGAAAGCTGATGTGTCTAGCTGAAAGAGTTAAAGTGCGGCCAACGTACTAGAAGTAAAGGAAGTTTTAATACCTCTGTTATGAGTGACGTGGCACTCGTAGGTTATAAAGATAAAGTGTCTGTGTAGCAACATTTTTTCCAACACACCTTTTAGGGACCACAAGCATATAGTGTAGCCGCTGAGAGGCAGCAAACAGTAGAAGTGACTATGAGACCGGAACTTTTATTTTTAGAGCTGTCAAAGCGGGATGACAACAAGGGGCTCGCGGAGCACAAAATAAAAAGAGAAAATTTAATTTAGCGGCTATAGTTCAAAATATATGAGTGACATAGTAAAAATATAAAAAGTACAAAAACAGAACTTAGCATTATTAAAATTAAAGACTGCTCTCTAAATTATTCCGTAAAGTACATGTAAAAGTAGTTGCGTTTACCTATGTTAAGATCACACCAGTTTTACACCAAATTCAGCTGAATAGACTTAAGCAAAAAGAAAATTTAAATTTGTACACACACGCACCATCAACAAATGAACTTCTAAGACATCTTATTATACACAATAAAAAATGTGCATGCCTTCCCATGTATGGTGCCTAAACCCATGTTATGTCTGTGTATGTGTGCGTATTCATGTGCACATACACTCACACTCGCTAATACTTTCTTTTAGGAGTTAATTCAAGAAAATGTGGGTCAGAAATTAAGATGTAAGAAATTCTTATGAGCAAAATACCAGTTTAGAACTCTTTACCTAATGAACAGACTCCACAATAGGTTCATAAGTTCATAAGTGTGTACTAGACTAATGGTCCTGGAGCCTTTACAAGCCTAGCCCATAGGATTACCCTGGCATCGTGCCACCGACCTTAGTTCCTAGTGATTCTGTCGAGTAGAGCCACTGGAGTGATCCCCGGGGTGAAATTTCTATTTTCCATCCATTCATCAAAATTTCTCTTGAAGAGGGCCAGTGAGGTGCTCTGCTTGACATGTATGGGACATGTATTCTATAGCATGGGCAGTCTCTAGGTCATGAACCTGTCCCTCCAGCATGTTCTGTTGATTGTGGTAATGAGGTTGAGGTCTCTGGAGCGTGTGGTGTGGAGGGATTGGGATTTCTTTAGATGTAATATTTCTAACAGAGCTGGGTCAGACATGGCTTTGTAAGTCAAGCAGAGATTGCCTCTAAGAAGGCAATATGAGACAGAGAAGTTCTATTTAGGTGAAGATGTTCACAGACTACAGGATCATACAAAGTACAAAAGGCTAAACAGAGTCACCCTTTATGATCCTATATGATACTGAGTAGGGATGTTAGGAATTTTTGTCCATCATGCTAGCTAAAGGTGCTAAGACTGGAGATCTTTTTGGTAAGGTAGTGTTGCAGCTCTCTCAAAATTATTTCTATGCTTAGTATGGTACATGTCAACAGAGGCACTTTATTCAATAAATGGCCTAATAAGTGAGGAATAAAGAAAGACTATAACTTCCAGACGATGAAGAGATTCTGCAAAGGAGCAAAACCACAAAAATGATGTGGGGGTCAGAGGATATTTTTTTATTCAACTTAGGTAACAAAGTCTCTTCTGATTGGGTCAGTTTTAAGTATTTATTTAAGTTTGTTTGCCATGGTAGCATGTTTTATATGTGGTATGTGCTACTGCTGTTGGATTTGCCAAAAGAAAATATACTGAATTTCGTAGAGTTGCAGGTAAACTCATAACTAAATACCAAGCATTTGTTTCGTGCACTCCTGTTTGGATTAATATGTGTATCAGATTGCAGTTTGTTGACTGTTCCAAGTTTTCAATCAGCAGCAAACTTAGTTCCTTGATATCACCTTTCATCTCAGAGAAGTGTATGTTAAATGAGAATGGGCCCAGGACTGACCCAATGGGACACGGCTGATGTGATGGTGTGATATTTTTCAGTTTACAGCAAATAACCTCGGCTTATCCTTTATGGATTTTGTCAGGTAGCTCCTTGGCTATCCAACAACCTGTATATGGATTAATGCAGACCTGGGTGCATTTTTCAATAGCACTAATGATGGTGATAGTATCAAAGGACTTGGCAAGGTCAAGACAGGCTTCATGGACTGTACACCTTTATCCATGGTCTCAGTAACATTTTCAAAGTGCTCAATCAAGTTTGGAAGTTGTGGTCTGACTTTTACAAAACTGAAACTATATGTATCTAGGGATATAAATTCACTCCTACTGCTATTTATTAGTTCAGTTACAGTACAGTACAGTTCATAGTTTTACAAATAGTACTAGTGGGCATAAAAGCCCTGTATTTCTCATGGTCAGCCAAGGGGCCACCTGTATTAAAGATCACTATAGCAGCTATTCTCCACATCTATAAGATGTAACAAGTTGTGGGTCTCAGACTGAGTATTTGATGCAGGGGTTTGGCCAAACAGGACACTGCTTTTCAGCAGGCATCCAGAGATATCATGACCCATGGACTTGGCATGTTTAAGTTTGGAAATTGTCAAAAAGGCTTGGTTAAAAGGGATTTTAGGAGGGGAGGTGCAAGGGAGAATATGGAGTATAGGGAAGGATGAGTCATTAGTGAAGTGAAGTTAGAAGAAAATTTGTCCACAGGAATATAGCCAACATCTTTAGAGAATGAAGTACCATTACAAAAAAGTTCCAGTGCATAATTGTTGGTTTGCACTAAACTACCTAATATGTCTTAAGAATACTTCATGTTTGTGTTTTGAATTGGTTGCAACTCTGAGTTCATATTTGACCTTGCATTTCCCAGTGATGGAGGCACATGCTTAACAGTTTTAAATCCCTTCTGTAGTGATGTAGTATAGATCTTTTTATAGATAGAAGCTTTTCTTTTTGTTATAGAATTTATGTGGGAATTTCACTATGTGGGTTTAGTTTCAAATTTGCCATTATACTTGCATTGGATGAGTATAGATGCCTTACAGCATCTATGTAGGAGAGAGTAAAGTTCAGGAGCGTATGCAGCTGCCTCAGGTGCAAGGTTTACTTGGCAGCTATGCCATTTGTGACTATCAGTAAGATTCACATATAGCAAGTAAATGGTCTTGGAGTAATCTGTGAAATTTGATATATTATTAGGGAGGCACAAAGTGTGTTTTCAGGGGGAAAGCTACAATGAGATGTTCAGATTTGTCTAGAGGGGGTAGTAAATTCTGAGGATGCATTGGTGAGGACAGTAGCTAGAGGATACAGATCATTGTTGGACAGAGGCAGTTTGGTCAAGTGTACTGGTATTTATGAAATCCAGAAACCTCTGGATGTTTTTCTGCATTAACATTTGCTACCTTATATACATATTTATTTATTATTTATTTATTTTAACATTTGTTGACCGGGTTTGTCTGACTGAGCTAAGTAGCCCTTTTTCAGCAGAGGCCCAGGGAGAAAAGCTCCACATGTTCTACAGATTAACATTTACAAAAAATAATATAGTTGAAGTCACCCATAAGAATGGCATTTGGCTTTGATGGTTCTTTCAAACTGGTCAAAGTGTTCAGCATCATCTGAGGGACTCATAGATGAGGTTTTATAACTGACTAATTGCAGCTAACTTTATTAAGTGTTATTAGGATTTCTACCAATTACTCATTTATATAATGAGTAATCTGATGAAAGACAGTATGATTATGAGTAAATATGGATATTTCTCCACAGTTGCTGGTGGACCTAACTGCAAGAGAAGCATTGTACCCTAGTGCAGAGGGAGCCCTGTCACTATACAGAAACTACGTTTCTGTAATTACACAAATGCAGATGTTTTCATGGGTAAGAAAGGCCTCAGGTTCAGACATTTTGTTGTTAAGGCTCCTGGCATTCAGCATTACTATCTTGATATTATTTTGATTGAATTTTGCTATATGGGGATGTCTTTAAGGAGAACTGTTATCTAAAAAAGGAACTATAGTGTAACAAGAGTTTTAGCTGGTATGCAAAAACAAAAAAGAAGCAGGTACAGACTGTCCCTGACAAAGCAGGTGGTGGTGAAGGGGGGGGGGGGTCTGTTGGCAATTGCATCCCATGCAGACACACACTGAAACTCCAATAATGACATCAATACTCCACCCAGTTACTGAAGTCAATTATTTTGCCCTTGAACTTAGCCAGCATTTTTGGTGAAGGTAGTGTGCTGCTCAATGGCAGGACCTTGTCTTCTTCAAGTACGTGAGTCTCAGCAATGTCTTTCTGCATCTTTTCAAGGGTGGAATACCTAAGATCATTCACCACCACCCCTACCCATATAATCATATCTGGGGTGATGCATGGACCTAGGGGCCCAAGTGACATCCCTGAGCCTAACTCCAGTGAGATAGCTATTACCCTATCCAGTGCAAACCTGCTGAGTGCTCTGTCTGTATGCCTTACAATGGAGTCACCAAGGCCTAAAATATTTGTAGATGTGATGCAGGTTTATGGGATCTTAAGGGTAGTGGCATGCAGTACAGATGACACCCAGTAGTAGTAGGTGTGGGTATGAGATTATTATTTTGGCTACATGTCTGATGTAGGCTAGTAGGAGGTCTAGGAAGCCTAGGAGGCTTAGGCAGGGATTTCTTTACTACTTCAGCCTATGTAGGATTGATGTGGTGCTATGGTAAATATTGTTGTTGTAGTACTGGTTAGTTACAGTGGGGGAGATGGAGATACTAGTGTTTAATTTATATATATAAGTATATCTCCCACAGGTGGTATCAGTATGTGTTCAAATAAGTAGCTTATAAGTAAACATGAGGCATTGTTACACTGCTTCAGAAAAACATTGCTAATATGCTTGTTAAAGATAAAGTTGAAACATGTTAGGACTCTGTGCAAGAGCTGGTACTTTCTGAGGTAACAAATAACATGGAGAATAGCTAACTAAACTCAATCACAGCATAAATTCAAAAGCACTGCCAAACAGAGATAGTTGAAGGCACATGATATAAATTATCTTAGTCATGAAAGTAAATGTGAGAGTTTGACTGAGGATAAATGTTTACACCTTTAGATATCTGTATGCAGTAAGTATTCTGAGCATTTGTAACACAACTGGAGAATAAATTAATAGTTTTCATCTACCTACTTTATTAGACCACTCAATAAAATATTTAAATCATCCCTAACAGCTAGTGGTATGCTAGACATTTGTCCCTCCTTTGTCCCATAGCCAACATACTCCCCCAAAGCATCAGTAGAATTCCATCTCATTGCTGTACTGTGAACCCTAAGCAAACATAGAGTTTGCTCAGTGGAATAAAGATATCCTCTGCTTCCTGAGAGTTGGGTTTGATTTCCCAAGCCTGAATCTGACTACTGGGTGATCCTGAGCAAGTGACTTAACCGAAATGAGTCTGAAAAAGGATCAAGTAGATCACAGCATTACCCTGACAAGAAATATTTAAAAAATGTTCAAAGCAAACAGTTTGACAACTTAATTTATTTAGTATCAGAAAATGGATTCTGTATTCTTCACAAAGAGTATTCTGGACCCAAAGTAAAAAAAAAAAAAAAAAATGAAGACCTCTCAATAGATTCATAGGTTCATAGGTATGTACTAGGCTACTGGCCCTGGAGCCTTTACAAGCCTAGCCATAGGATTACCCTGGCATCGTGCCACCCAACATTAGTTCCCATTGCCTCTGTCGAGTAGAGCCACTGGAGTGATTCCCTGGGGTGAATTTTCTATTTTCCATCCACTCATCAAGATTTCTGTTGAAGAGGGCCAGCGAGGTGCTCTGTTTGACATGTATGGGAAGTGTATTCCATAGCATGGGCAGTCTCTGGGTTATGAACCTGTCACTCCAGCATGTTCTGTTGATTGTGGTAATGAGGTTGAGGTCTCTGGAGCCTGTGGTGTAGAAGGATTGGGATTTCTTTAGATGTAGCATTTCTAACAGAGTTGGGTCAGACATGGCTTTGTAAGTCAAGCAGAGATCGCCTCTAAGTAGGTGATATGAGACAGAGAATAGTTGGAGTTTTTTGAGTCTGTCCATATAGGACAAGTAACTAAATAACAAGGTGGTCCCAAAGGAAGAGCATGCTAAAAAACTATAATACGTCCTTTAATAAGATGAACAATAAAACACACGGACAGTAAATGACATTCGTCAAGGTACTATAAAACAAAACGGATCAGACAAAAACAGATCAACGGATCTAGCGCTTTCATCCACCGACGTGGATTTCTTCAGGATCAATTAATCAATTATGTTAACTGGTTTATATTTTTTTTGGTGCCAAAATTCAAAACACTAACAATGTGAACCATAGGTGTTACTTCCATTCCAATTAATGTATCCATAGCACTCCAAAGCATATAATACAAGCGCTAAACTATACTGCATAGCGCTACTGTCACACAAAATGGTCCATACTTAACATATATTGTTAAATACACTTTCCAAATAATGCTTTCCCTAAGAGTGTACAAATAAAAATGTTCGTTTATAAAACACTAATAATCTATATCATGTTTTTATATTAAAAACTATAAGATAATGCAATATCTAAAACCTAATGTAAACTTTGATATGTAATGTGCATTTAATATCTCTTTAAATTTTATAAATTAATAATATAATATATACCAATACACTATGGGAATATGAAGATGAAAAATGCAATAATAATGAATAATAAATATATGAATAAATATTTGAGTAAAATTCCTTATATAAATATGATTCTAAGTACTGTGTTTAAAAACTTGTATACATCAAGCCATACACATTTTATACTGTAATGTACCACATAAAATATTCTATATAAAAATATGTGTAGTTGTAAGTCGAAATAATTATTGTAACAATTGTAGTATAGGTTTTATACTAATATATTCATTTAATCCAGGTAGTGTGGATACATCTGTTAAGATTTGCCATTTCACCTCTCTCTGACAGTAATGCCTTCATGTTGCATCCTCTTATGTTCATTCTTACTTGTTCTATTATAGCAAATTTAAAACCATGGCTATGTTCCGTGGCTTCTGTATGCCTATAGAATGCATTTTTACTGTCTTTTTTCTTAATGGCATATAGATGCTCATATATTCACCTCTTAAATATTCGTTCAGTTTTTCCTATATAAAAACTACTACATCCCTGACATACAGCCATGTATATAATATATTTTGTGTTGCAATTACCTCTTTTCAATGTTATTCTAGTCCTGTTAATATTTCCCAAAATGAGCCTATCACTCTCTAATATGTATTGGCAATATCTACAGCATCCACACTTTCTCGTACCTTTAACTTGAACTCGACTACTTTCACCTCCATTGTTTTTCTCTAGTATGAGCTTCATATTAGTTCCTATTTTGTACACAAATATAGGTACATCACCCACTATATCCCTCAAAGTACCATCTACTGTTGACATATTCCAATACCTCCTTATTATCTGTTTTATAAGGGTAGCTTGAGGGCTATATTCCAATATACATGCTAGTTTATAGTCCATTCTGTTTTCATCACTTGTACTTCTAGTAGTTACATATTTTCCTAATACTGGGTAAATTTTTTTCCCCCATTCCCCTATTACATATCTCTTAATTTCATTCATCAATTTGGGGGGATACCCTCTGGTTCTAAAGAGTCCACTTATAAATTCTATTTCTTCCAACATACCACTGTATTCAGAAGTCATTCTTGCAGCTCTTATACACTGTCCCTTGAATATACTTTTCTTTGTCTTATAGGGGTGATTGCTAGTATATTCCAAATAATTGTTCGAATATGTGTTTTTCCTATGTATGCGAGATGTAAAACTCCCTTCTTTGTTTGATACAAAGGTATCCAAATATGCTATCCCTTTGCCACTATAATTATAAGTTAATTTCAAATAGTGACTTGTATCATTCAAATATCCTATAAATTCCTCTATTTTTGTTTCTGGTCCTTCCCATAAAATAAAAATGTCATCCAAAAATCTCGTATAATACCTTATGAACCTGAAATATTCGCTTTTAAATAATTTTTCACATTCCCACTCTACCATGACCATATTAGCATATATTGGAGCACAAGCAGCACCCATGACAACGCCTTGGGTCTGCTTATAATACTCGCCTTCAAAATATATATAATTATGTTCCAATATTGTGGTCATGAATTCCATAATCAAGTTAATACGATCCCCATCCAAGTGGGAATATCGTCTAATACTCCTAAAAACAGATGAGTACAGCCACTGGAGTGATTCCCTGGGGTGAATTTTCTATTTTCCATCCACTCATCAAGATTTCTGTTGAAGAGGGCCAGCGAGGTGCTCTGTTTGACATGTATGGGAAGTGTATTCCATAGCATGGACAGTCTCTGTGTTAAGAACCTGTCACTCCAGCATGGTCTGTTGATTGTGGTAATAAGGTTGAGGTCTCTGGGCCTGTGGTGTGGAGGGATTGGGATTTCTTTAGATGTAGCATTTCTAACAGAGTTGGGTCAGACATGGCTTTGTAAGTCAAGCAGAGATCGCCTCTAAGTAGGTGATATGAGACAGAGAATAGTTGGAGTTTTTTGAGTCTGTCCATATAGGACAAGTGTTTAAGGCCTAGGATCCTCTTTGTGAGGTACTTTTGCGGCCCATTAGTTGTTGCAGGATCTAGTGAGGTACATGCCAAATTGGACATTGTACTCAATGATTGGCTTAATAAGGGAAGAGTAGAGGGAGACAATGACCTCTTTCTTCCTGAATGTAAAACCCTTAGTAATGAGATGTGCCACATAGAAGGACTTTCTGACCACAGCGGCAATGTGGTGGTCAAAAGAGAGGTTGCTGTCAACCTGTGTTCCCAGTTCTCTTATAATGCCTTCTGTGTTCAGTGAACTACCAGCGATGTGGTAATTCATGGGAACTGGTTTTGCCCAAAAGGGATGACGACACATTTTTTGGGATTGAGTTAAGGCCATGATTCTGACACCAGTCAATGGTCTCAGTGAGGCCTTTCTGTAGGATGTCAACATCACTTGGGTAGTTAATAATAGCTCCCAACTTGCAATCATCTGTGAACTTTATCAGCCAGAGTCCCTTCACGTTGGCCTGGACTTCAGAGAAGTAGATAACAAACAGGAGAGGATCCAAGACCGAACCTTGTGGGACTCCATTCATGACTGTTCGGCAGTCTGACTTGGAGTCAGCTACTTTCACACTGTGGGTTCTATCTGTGAGCCAGGTTACAAGCCACCTAGTGATATAGGGGTTGATGCCTAGCTTAGTGAGTTTTTCTATGATTCCTGAGTGGGGAATGGAATCAAAGGCCTTGGCCAGATCAAGGTAGGCTGTATGAACCACCTTGCCTTCATTCACAGCTCTGGTGACTGACTCAAAGAAGTCGACCAAGTTAAGAAGGCATCATTTCCCCTTCACAAAACCAGACTGAGTGGGATCCAGAGTTTGGAGATTCCCTATATCCTTGTTTATTAGGTCCATGATGATGCAGTCCATAGCTTTGCGTATCAGACTCATCAGGCTAATGGGTGATAGTTCCCAGGGTATGTAGTCACTAGTCCTTTGTGGAGTGGGATGACTGTAACAGTGCGCCATTCGGTAGGGACAAAGCCTGAGGTCCATAAACTGGGTTCCTATTACCAGATCACAGACGCAGTTTGTTGAATGCATCTTGATCGAACTGAAAAGAGCAAAAAGGCAAAATAATGAAGCGGCTTTTCAGAGAATTCTTTCTCTGGAAAAGAATTTCCTTGGCCACTTTTGTTACTTTGCCGTTTTTGCCACTGTAGTGTGATCTCAGAGTTGGTATATTTAAGAAGGGTATGCGTGGGGGTGACAGCCCCCCACATCGGGGGGTGTGGGGGCGAAGCCCCCACATTATGTAATGTTTTAAAGTTCTTTTTTTAATTGGAACAGCGATTTTTTTCCCTTGGAAAAAAAATCGCTGTTTTGAGGTTTTGACGTTGTAAGCTTTTGCTTACATGGGGTAGATTATTTATTATTTGCTTTTGTAAGCATGCGATAATATAATATAGACCCTATAAATTCCATTAACAACTCAGAAAACAGTTAATGCCTGATTTCCAGTGAAAATACAGAGCACATCATTATGGGCATCCTAAATGATGAATGGATACACTCATTCAGTTTATTTAGCTATTTCTCTTGACAGCTCTGTTGTCTCACTTATTAAATAAACCTGAAAACAAGCATATTTAAAACATTTGTCTGTTTTAGCCACTGGACTGAATACTCACAAATGCACCAAATAATATCTATTAGTAGGTGAAACAGCTGACTACATACATATATCAACTACAGGAGGCCACACACAAATTAAACGCCTACAAAGGTTTTGACTTTTCAGCCATACGGGTCACTTTGATGCTAAATTAAACTGTTATCAAATTCTACACTCTTAAATGGAACATACCGTGCCAATTGCCACTTGATGATGTTGTTCCTTTATTTCAGTTTGATGTTTTCGAGTGTCTTAAACAGCATGATCTCCTTGCATCAAAGGATGTTAAACTCAAAAACCTACTGTAGATCATGCCTCAGATCAAGGGGAAGTTGTCACAATTAAATCAACTCTCAGCTTTCTCTAATTGTTCCAAACTAAAAGCTGATCTGATCAAATTTTGTCATGCTCATAAAAGTGAAAAAGCTAATTATTATTAGTAAAATAATTTTTTGTCATAATTAATAATGTATATACTCTAACAATTTAAAGGTATTCAGGTATAGTACAGAAATGTGACTTAATCAGGTACAATACTCTACTCCTTCACCTTTTGCTAGCCTGAGTCTCACTGAGGTTATTTCTCATTTTAGAGAGATTTTGTCATGATGTACTACCAAAAACTCTGCTAACTAGTCAACTCCCTCACTATTACAGTTTTCCTTGGTATAATTGTCCTGCCATTGTCCTACAGTTTCATTGTTGTTTAAATTATGCAAACTGAAACCAAAAATCAACTTCAGTTGACAACTTAGCATTTGAATTCTAAAAATTGTCCAGAAATACTATTGCAAACCTTGTTTCAATATAAATTAACAAATCTGTCAAGGAGGGTCTTAGTATATGTAAAAAAAAAAATACTTATTGTACGCCTTCAAAAAGGAGAACATTTAATAAAAAATAACATTACGAATCTCAACCTCTTTTTTAAATCCCTTGTTGTGAATAATTATTAATTATTGTATATGGTACATATATATAAATATATATACTTCAAACATAAACTATGTTTATTACTATAAATCCACATTGCTATTACAAAACCACATTTCTGTTTCATACAGTTAGTTGCTTAAGTCAGTGATGTAACATTGTTCAATATTTATTTGTTTTCTGATAAATTTTAATACTTCGTGAATGCTGCCAACAAAGTTTATTAATGTTTTGCATAATGGCCAGTGCTATATAATTGTATTAATGCTTGATTAATAGATTGCTTTCTTTATTATTTCTACATGTTTTTGTTGTATCGTTTTTACCACTTTGGCCAGGTTATGACTGAAAAGGGTCTCATGACTATCTCACTTACCTGGTTAATCAATATAAGTATCTAAATAAACAAATTCATTTTGGTTGCATTACACAGTTATTGCCCTAGTGTTCTTTTGTCTCCCTTATTAAAAATTTTAGAAAACTGCATTCATGTGTAACTGTTTTAGCATCTAAGCAAATGCATACTTATCACAAAAAAGTAAAAAAACAAACTGCAGAAACACCAAACAGCTATGGTACCAAATAAAGCTGGCTGTAAGTCCAATGTCATTTACTTAAAGTTTAATGTGATGAGCGTGTTCATTCACAGAATTAAAGACTTTGTTAGATAAAAACAGATAAGATCAAGATTTATAGCTTGTCACTTTAAATAAGATTTTTTAATGTCACCATGTTGTATGTCACATGATTTGAGTTGAAGGGATATTTAAACTGTTGACATTAGTCGTTTTTTATCTGATGAAGTCTTAATTCTGTGGACAAAAGTGCTCATCACATTAAGTAAATGACAGTGGAGTTGCAGCCTGTTTTCTTTGGGATCATAGCTGTTTGGTGTGTTTCTTAAATACATAGTTATCTCAAATTCACAATTTGGTTTCTGGCCTAACCATAGCATTGATACTAACTGCATATTGCAGAATACATCCAATACAAATTTGGCAATGGCATAATTGTTGGCTCAGTCTTTTCAAATCTCTACAAGGTATTTGATATTATTGCTTATACATAGTTCAATGTTTTGCATGACCCTAAGTATCTCTCACTGCCATTACATGGTTCAGAATCTGCATGGAATATAGACACAATAGTCAGTTAGAAAGGGTAGTGCCCTGTTACAGCCCTGTCTGTTACTGTTGGAGACCTTCAGATTTTGTGATCTTTATGAATGACATAATTTCAAAAGTGTACACCTTCCTGCATACCAGCTATTAGGACATCAATAAGGTAGTCTCTGGAACTCAACATTTATATTTATTACTTCCCAAATACCCCTTCAGTCTTTTTTAAAACATGTTTAATGAACATGATTGCTTAACTATTACTAGAATTTTATTCTACACTTTAGGCATCATTTGTGTCACATACCTATTCCTCATTATAGTCTTATATAATTCTTTATATAATTAACACCTCAATTCTTAATTCTTGGATATGGTTCAACCAAGGCTAGTCCAAGATCTTTCCTTGGGTCCTCATTAACTGTAACCTTAAATGACTGACATAATTTACCTCAGTATAGTATGCTATGAAGGCTAAGAAATTTTAATATATCACAATATAACAAAGATGACTTCCGCGGTGGTGCAGCAGTAGCGTTGTTGCCTCACAGCAAGAGGTTCTCCCATTCAGTTCTCGGCTGGAGTGTGGGGAGTGCCTTCTGTGTGGAGTCTGCATGTCCTCCCCGCAGTTTGGTGGCATTTGACAGACACGCATAAATGGACGTGCCTTTGTTGAAGGTTGGATGTCGAGCTGGTACCTCGGCGTTCGTAAAAATATACTGCCAATCATTAGCAGACAGGAGTTCTGCTGTGGCGACCCCTAACCGGGAAAAGCCAAAAGACAAACAACAACAACAATATAACAAAGATGATTTTATATTCTTTACTGTTTTGGTGAAATGTCTTTGAATAATTTCCAATGATTCCATATCTAAATTTGATAACAACAAAAAGATAAATTATATTTTATTATAGGTTTAGGTATAGATATAAATACATTTTAAGTTTCTTAGAATCTCTGATTTTTACTATATTCATGGCAAGTCCAACCTGTACATATCACACATGATACTTAAATGTCATTCCTGTTCCAGCTGTAGTTCCCAAGATCATTCAACTGATCAATGACTTCTAATGTTTTTCTTGTTATGATCTTTAATGTTATATATTTACACAGTAGATCACCTTGCTTTCTTAAAATTTAATTGTAATCACACATTGACAGTCTAGTCATTTAAACTTGTTAAATGCATATTTAGATCATCCACATTTTTAGAATCATCACATTGAAAACTACCTTTCCAATCATTGTAATATCTAATTAAACAAAATTTGGATGATGTGGGGATTTGTGAGAATTCCAGATTAAAAATAAATAAGTTCTGATATAGAACCTTGAGGAATACTCTTGTTCATTTTTCATCCAGCTCAACAGAGTAACTTGTAGAGTTACACACTGTTTATGATCAGATAGCAAGTTTGCTATCCATCTGGTTATATGAGGAGTCACCTATGGAGACACTGAATAATTCAATCATGTACAGAGTCAAAGGCTTTAGTTACATTTAGATATGTAACTATACAACATTTTTCTCACCTGTTAAGATGGATACTCTTTCATAAAACTTTAACAGGTCAGGGTGGATCTACACTTAAACCACACAGGCTGCTGTTACGTGGGTCTATGAACAATGTCTTTTATAAAGTACTATAATATACAGTGATCAAGACAGTTCTGTAATATTGTTGTAAAACCTAATATTAGCCTTATCATACTTATTTCATTGCTTAAAATCGGAAGTATATAGGATTTTTTCCAATCTTCTGGTAGAATATGATGGGCTAGCATACTGTCAGACATACCCACTCAAGGAATTAGTATGATGTGAGAGATTAAACTGACAAATTGTTCAGACATATTGTCAGGGCCCATTAAACTTTTTTGTACATTGCTAACTGAAGATACTTCAGCTTCAAATAGGCCTTTTATGAGAATCACTGATATGTAAATACATACTTGCCAGATGGATTGTCAGATTTCTTAGTAGTCCTTGTAAATAATTAATTTACTGTTTCTTCCATTTCATACCAGTCCATAACTATCTTTGAAGTATCTTCCACAAAAACAGAAAAAGTTCACTAGAGATCCAGGTGCCTTTTTAAAAATCAAAAAGAATAATTCCAAAACTGTATGAAAAAGGCAGGCAGCAGGTTACTTCCAAAGACTTTATTCCAAAGGCTTTATTCACAGCTCACACACAAGCGCTTTCACCAACAGGCTTCTTCAGGTGTATCCAAAAACTAAAAACATTCCTTCATTTATACTACACAACATCCAATTAATCAATTAAACAATTACAAATTTAAAGAGACATTTTTAAAACAGCATCTTTGTATAGTATGCATGCATATAAAACATATAAACTGTAGAAGCTGATATAACACTCATTACTATATACAAATATTTTAAATTTACAAAACACTTGCATCAATACATATAATTCATATTCAAACTTCAAAAAATGATAAAATAATACTAAAATTAATAATGAAAGATATAATAAAAAATATATAGTGCTACCTGCGTAGAGCCCTACGTTTTAAAAGTGGCTGTAATGGTATATGGTCATTTAAACCATGGCTATGGTCAGCCCTAAGTCTTACTATCCATTTCAATTCTAAGTTCTCAGTTTGTGTCCTGATATCCCCTCCTCTTATATTTTCAAAATACCTGTCTATTACCCTAAAACTAAAACAGTGTTCTGTACTGGTGTCTTTAACATGTTTCGCTAATGCATTAAATAAACTGCCTTTTTTGATATGGTAAATATGCTCCCTGACCCTATCTTTTAACATTCTATCTGTTTTGCCTACGTAAAACTTATTACAAATTTTACACGTGGCCAAGTAAACTAAATGAGACGAATCACATTTTGCACTGATATTAAAATTAAAAAGTCTGCCTGTATTTGGATGTGTATAATTACTTTACAGGTTAATGTACTGGGAACAAAATGGATTCTTATGCTGGTTTCAATGTGTAAATAAATTAAATGTTTTATATATACATATGATAAAAACTGCTTACAATATTTCAACACAGGACTGGTTAATCTTACAAAGCATTCTAATGTACACTCAAGATTTATGCAGATTAATAATTCCTCATTTAAAGATATTTCAAATCTAATAAGTTTTCTGTATGAATTTATATATAATAGTTGTGAAAAGAAAAATTCAATTTCAAATCTATATAAAGAGTTAATAACATATAAAACAATTCCCAAACCATCATACTGGCAGTCCTTAACAAAAGGTCAGTCATTGCAGTTAACAGAAGAAATGAAAAGTAACATCGTACTATCAGTTAATTACACCTCTAACACACATACTGGAAAATATTTAACTGGAAATACTTACATAAAGCATTTTTAACACCAGATAGAATTAAAAAGATCAGTACTACTAAAAATGTTTTTCGCTGGAGGTGTGAAAAGTCAAATAAAGCAGACTGGATTCATATTTTTTATGAATGTAATAAAATTAAATCATATTGGAATGGAATCAATCATTTTTTACAAGCTTTATTTAATGAATCCTTTACCTTAACTAAAATATTGGTAATGTTGTTTGTCTTTTGGCTTTTCCTGGTAAGGGGTCACCACAGCGGAACTCCGGTCCGCTAATGATTGGCAGTAGATTTTTACGAAACGCCACGGTGCCAGCTCGATGCCCAACCTTCAATGAAGGCATGCTTATTTACGCACACATGTCTTTTGAATGCTACCCAACCACGGGGAGGACATGCAGACTCCATACAGAAGGCACTCCCAAGCCAAGCCAAGAATCGAATGGGAGAACCTCTTGCTGTGAGGTAACAATGCTACTAAATGTAAATGAAGGTCCCTACCTGAATAAGACAACTTTGCTATGGACAATACTTACTATATCTAGGAAATGCGTAACCAGAAGGTGAAATTCAAATACATCCCCGACTGTGGAAGAATTCTACACTTTACTGAAGTCAACTGCATTGATGGAAATAAAAATCAAAGAACTATGAATCTATCCCAGGCCATTGGTAAATAATCCTTGGAAAAAAGTTATATCTTTGTTGGACACTCTGCAATAATCAATATTGTATCTCTGATAACTGATCTGCTAATTCTATATTTAATAACATACAGTGTATATAACTGAAAGTCAGGCTATTGTAAATATTGTATATAGTTGTTTAAAATTATATTTAAAAATATTATGTAAATGTTATTTTAAATGAAAATAAAAAAAATATTTGAGAAAAAATAAATAAATAAAAAAGATAGCTGGGTGCACAAGACCTAGGATAAAAAAGTACCCAATCCTGGTAGGTGCACTTGTGCCAGGACTGGAAAAAATGACAGTGTAAAATCCTCAAAATACAGAAGTATTCCTACAAGCCCAGGAGAGGATAGCCCCCTGTTGTAGAAGGAAGTAGCAGTCCATAAAAATCACAAAAACTGATAATCCAAAGAAGAGCCATAAAGACAATACTTTGGACTATTGAGGATAAGAAAGAAAAAAATATATATTGTTACTATTATGCAAAAAGCCCAGAATTTCCAGACACAAGATATACAAAAGATTAAGATAGAAATTAAATAAAGAAAAATACTTCCACTAGAAAATTTGTCAGAAGCCCCAAATAAAAATTTGTGTTCATTAATGCAACATATTTGTGAAAAACATATTTACCAAGAAACATTGATCTGTTTGGAAAAAGAAGCAGCAGAGGAAGTGTTAAAATATAAACAACAAAACCTAGAGATTTTTGAAAAGTATAAAAAGAAATATAGACTTGGGAAAGAAAGAGATTTGATATGGTAAATATTTATGCAAAGTCAAAAGCCAAATTAATCAATACAAAAAAGGCAGCCCTAAAGATATTCAAAAAGAAATATAGGCAAAGGCATCCAGATATAGAAAATTTCACAATAAAATAAATAATATCACAAAGAGTAAATGGAGAAAAAAGATTAGTAAAGTAGAATTTAAAAAATAGAAGATGAAGTTATGGACTGCTTGTGAAGTGAAGAATATAGTGTAGAAGGTCTAACTCAGGTTAGATCACAGCATGATGGAATGAGTCCCCAAAGTAAGAGGAAACAGGAAGATCAGGAGACATCTGAAGAAGAAATATGGACATGGGAAAGAAAAAGAGATTTAATATAGTGCAATATTTATACAAAGGAGAAAGCAAAATTAATCAATACAAAAAGAGTAGTACCAAAGATATTTGAAGAGAAATACAGGCAAAGGAATCCAGACATGGAAAGCATTAGAATACAAAAAAATAAGAAGACAAAGAGGAAATGTAGAAAACAAGATTAGTAATGGAGAAGTTAAAGAAATAGAAACTGAGGTTATGGAGTACCTGCGAAGTGAAGAATTCAGTGTAGAAAATCTAACTCAGAAAGCACCACAGCAGGATAGAGTAACAGACATCCAAATTAAGGAGAAACCAGTGGATAGAGCTATAGAAATCCAAATTAAGGAGAAACCAGTGGAACAGAAGGCAGCTGGGCAGTTGCCATATGCAAATATTTTGGAGCCTTCCACAGGAAACCAGTATAAATATTCACTTGAAGCTGCACAGCAAGGGAAGGAACAGGAAATTGTGGCAACTCTGACACAGTCAATGTTGAGGTGTGATAGGACAGCGAGTTACCATGTGACAGAACAACAGATGACACAGGATGAAATTGAAGAGAATGTGCCACAGGAAGATACTATAGAACTCTCCATAGAATGTCAGCAGGAAAAAGAGAACAAAAAATGTGCCCTTAGTTAAAAAGAAAATGAGCTAGCAGAAGAGTTGCTTGATTTACTAGAGATAGATAGACATATTAAGATCAGTGAAGGAAATAGACAACAGAAGGTCAATAAAATCCAAAAAGTCAGAAGTCTGATAAAACAAATGAATACAGTAATTAGGACTGCCTGTAGAAATCTATGCAATATAACAGAAGTAAATTGACATATTACTTTGCAGCTAAATTAATAACAGATAAAATTCTACCACAAGAACACAGAGTAGCAAGGGAAAGGAAGGGGAGAAATCAAATACCATCAAGGAAGTATGAAATAGAAAAAACTGTAAAGCAAATAAGACAAGAAGTATCACTGTTAGAAGAGCATAGAAGAGGGAACAGATCAATAAAAATACTCAGAAAGATAGACATGATAAAAGCAATGTGCAGTATTATAACGGATCAGGATCTATCTTGCACTATTGCAGATAATAAACTAAAAATTTCAGCACAGGCAGAAAAAACTTAGAAGATACACAGATAAATATAAAGGAAAAATACAAAATAAGCAATTTATTGATGACCCTAAAAAGTTCTATAGAGAATTGGGAAACAATGTAAAAGGAAATGAGAAACCACCCAAATAAGAAGAAATAGATACATTTTGGAGAAGTATCTATGAAGATCCTGTGGAACATAACAAAGATGCTAAATGGATAGAAGAAGTAAAAGAAAGAATATGAAGTTCAAAGGTGCAGGATATGAAATGGGATGAAGTAATGGCCACAGACACTGAGATAAAGTTAAGAAAAGCCTCTGACTGGAAAACACCAGGCCCAGATGCAGTACCTAACTTCTGGCTAAAAGTATTACTATCCTTGCACGAAGATTTAGCCATGAGTAAGAACTATTTATATGTGCACCCCAAACATAAACCAACCTGGTTAACAACAGGAAAAATAATGTTCTTACATAAGAGTGAACCTGCAAGTTATCCTAAAAATTATAGACCGATAACTTGCCTTCTGACAGCGTATAAACTGTACACCGGAAGTGATGCCGACAGAGTTTATAGTCATTTAGAAGAAAATTCAATCATGGTAATAGAACAAAAGGATAACAAAAAAAGTCATATGGAACAAAGGATCATCTGTTGCTAAATAAAAGTCATAATAGAGAACTGTTAAAAGCGGAAGAATCAAAGTACGGCATGGATTGACTACAAAAAAGCATTTGATAGTATCCTACATTCATGGATAAAAAAAAGTGCTTAAAAAGTTGTAAGATACACCCTACACTGATCACTTACATTGCAGTGACCATGAAACAGTGGCAGCCCACTTTGCAATTAAGCCATGATAAAGGACAAATTATTATTCCAGGGATAAAAATTGAAAGGGGGGTATTCCAGAGTGACTCCCTGTCATCACTACTATTCTATATTGCCCTTAACCATTTAAGCTGTCTACTTAACAGACTAGGCCATGGTTATAATTTGGCTTCTAGAAAACAACAAAGTGTAAAGACCGCTCATCTTCTGTTTGTCGATGATTTAAAACTGTATAGCTCATCAGATGAGGAACTGAAAACCCAACTGCAAGTAGTCAAAACTTTTTCAGATGATATAAGAATGCTATTTTGTCTTGATAAATGTGTAAAAGAAACCATTAAAGCAAGAAAACTGCAGCACCAAGAAAACATCAGTTTGGGACAAGAATGTGATATAAAAGAACTTGACCAAGAGGGAGAGTATAAATATTTGGGAATTGATGAAGGATCAACAATAAAACATGAACAAATGCAAATAAAACTTAGTAAGAAATATTTTGGAAGACTTAAATTAATCCTGAAAACAGCGTTGACATCTAGGAACAAAATCCAAGCTATAAAGCAAGTTGCTCTTCCTGTCCTAACTTACAGTTTTAGAGTGAATGACTGGCCCCAAGAGGTGTTGGATAGATTAGACAGGAAAACAAGAAGGATACTTCATGCTCACTAAATGATTTATAAAACTCAGTGCACAACAAAATTATATATTCCCCCTTCTGAAGGAGGTATGGGCCTCCTTGAAATTGATTACATGTATAGATTCACAATTGTGGGACTGCATACATATCTGCTGACCTCACACGTCCCAAATGTAGTGAAAGTTTTGAAACATGAGGAGAATAAATCTAAGATGAGTTCCTTGCTTAGTCTAGCAGAAGCATGTCGGCATCATGTAGGAATGGAACTCAAACCACAAGTAGATAAAAATCAGGCAGCAACTGAATGTGCCAAAAAACAAAATAAAGAATATAAGATGTAGGATTAGATGAGAAGACAAGAAATGTGGAAAATGCATAAATATAGTTGCAAGTATAGAAAACGTCTGGAAGAACCTCATGTTGATCAAGATCGAATGCAGGAATGGTTAAGGAGAGGCGAATTCAAAACAAAAGATGAAAAGTTAATACTGCTGGCCCAAGATAGTGGGCTACATCCATGTTGGTTTACAAAGTCCATTGAACATGTGGGAGAAACAGACAAATATAGGTTTGTAAAACAGAACTGGAAACAGTCACACACCTTGTTGCTGGTTGTGACATACTAATGGCAGAAGGATTGTATACTGAAAGGCAGAATAATGTGGCGAGACTGTTGCACTGGGGATTGTCCAAACATTATAGTACCGAAGTGGCTGAAAAACACTGGAAACATGAACCACAAAGCATCACAGAAAATGATGAAGTCTACATCACATAGGATCAAACATTACCAACAGTTAAAAAGATAGATGTGAGAAAACCAGATATAGTGGTTCATGAAAAGAAGACAAAATTAGCATTGATCATTGAAATCGCTACACCCAGTGACTACAGTGTCTTGAATATAGAGAGACACAAAGTCATAAAATATCAAGATTTGCAGGCAGAAATTAGACCAATGTGGAAGAAAGATAGCCAGACAGTTCCAATAGTATTAGGAGCAACGAGCCTTATAAAAAAGAATCTACAGTCATATTTAGATATGTTACCAATATACGTAACTCTGTACGAACTGCAGAAGGAGTCATTACTGGGCACATCGTGGGTGCTGTGAAGAGCTCTTTTGGCTGACATGAAAGACTGAAACAATACCAATTTTATGAACTTTAATTGGGTCCATTCCCATCACGGTATTAGAAACCCAAAAGATATGGAGAAATTAAAAGTAAGATTTTATAGGTATGAGATGTGTACTAAGTGGATCTCTGACAGAGTAGCTGACGCATGAAACAGACTACCAAATTACATTAAAGCAAGTACTAGTTTAGATATTTTTAAGAACTGCCTGGACACTTTTATGGAAACAAGTGTTTTGGTATATTGTCAAGCTATAAGGGCATTAATACCCCTGTTTAAAATATTTATATGTATGTATCTTCCTTTCTCTCTATTTGACAAGTAGCCAAGCATAGGATGAAGAAGGTAGAGTATGAAACCATGTGGATTTCTAATCATAGGTTATTGGACATTAATGATAAAAATAAATACCTCTTCTGCTCTGCATTTATACTGGAGATTTCAGGGGTATATGCTAACAAATAAAGAGAAGGTAAAGTGACTAAAGCAGAAAATGTCTGATTTGATGAAATACACAATGGCAGGAAACATGGATGAATGAGAAAGAATAAAAAGGGAAATGAGGGGTAAGGTGCAATGAAGATTTCTTGAGTACATGAGAAGAAGGGAAATTTATGGAGGTAGATGAAACACAAACTAAAATATGTGCAAATAAATACAAGACAAGGGTCAGCAGCAGGGAGAGAAAGATAAAGAAGATAAAGTGACATGCAAAGGTAGGAAGATGAGAAAATATTTTGCAAGAAAACAGGACTGGAAAATACATATTACAAACTCACCAGATGCAACAAAGGCATTTGCAGTATGACTAAGACAGCAGGAATTCTATAGGGAGTATTTTCTTCAAGGGATGTAGAAGCTGGGGAGGCAAAAGAATAGCTGGAGGAGATTTTGGAGATGTTTAGGAAATACTATATATCCCTGTATACAGAAGAAGAGCACTTCAAGGACAGTGACAAGGTAAATGAGAGGGATTAGAAGGAGCTAAGGCTACTGGAATAGACAAAGAGAAAAAGGTTACCTTTCTAAAAAAAAGGAAAAAGACAAAATTAGAGGAGCTGCACATAAAATAAAAAAGGGAATTACCAGGCTACCCATAGAGATTTGGAAAAGAGGTGGAACATGCTGCTAGAATTTTGGGTAATGTTGTTCAATAAAAGTTTGGAAAATGCCAGTCTTTTGGATACATAAAAGGAGACAATAATCATTAGTGTACATAAGAAAGTGAAGGATCAGATGTCCCCCTCCTCCTACAGACCAATTTTAATTTTAAATCATGATTTTAAGTGTTTTATGGTGATAAATATGGATAGACTAGAGCAGAATATAGTGTACAAGGATCAAACAGTCTGTGTAGACAGCAAAACCACAGACATGTAATATCCTTTGCAATGAATGCACTGGGTGTCTTGGCATAAGGTGCAGGCATCTCCACAGCAGTTTATGTGTTCACCATGTTAGCATTTATTATAGGGCAGTTTTCTGTGGCAGTATGTGGTCGTGTTGGGAGGAGGAGGATGGCAGATAATAAGGACACTAGTGTTGAAGAAGTATGCACAACAGAAGGAGAGCAGTTAGCTATTCTATCATCAGATGCTGAAAAGGCCTTTGACAAAGTAAGATAGAGCTATCTATTGGGTTATTGGTGTACTGGGACTTCCCAGTGGGCTGGGTGAAATTGTTAGAGAGGGTCTACATGGATGCTAGAGCTAAAATAAAGATTAAAGCTAGATTATCTGAGGAGTTAAAGCTAGAAAGAGAGAGGAAGGTAGGGATATCCCCTCTTTCTGCTGCTATTCACTCTGCATTTAGAACCATTAGCAATATAGATAAGAGCTAGAGAAATTGGCAGATGTCGGTGGTGGAGGGGAAGTGGACGATTTCCCTATATGCACATGATGTCCTTTTAACATTAATAAACTTGCTGTAGGACTCTAGCAAATTATGGAACATCATAAGGAGGTTCTACAAGATTTCCGGCTATAAAATAAAAACACAAGGAATCTCAATAAATATGAATCAAGATGAAAGGGACAGATTAGATATGGAAGAAATCTGGATAGACGAACTGGCTAAAGTTAGGAATCAGATTGAAAGCTGGAAGTAGGTCACATTAGACTACGCTCAGAAGATACAAATAACACAGCTGTACTTCCCACCACATTTTTTATACTTGGGTCAAGTTTTTTTGTCATATTTTGGAGGAACATTATCTCAGGAATGTAAGGATACTATTTAAAGAATTCTTTTGGGTGTACTGCAAATTATGAGTGGCATGGGAAGAAGTAACTCTCTCTCTCTAAGGAGAAAGGTGGCCTAGGGATGCCGGATGTGGAAGAGGGAAGGGGATACATCAAGGCTTGCATGATAGCAAATGCACTCAGAATAATGGATGTGACCTTCCACACAGAATGAAACCAGATGATATGGGAAATGATAGTGATAGAAAAAGCGAAGATGCCTGGGTATCCTTATTGGAACTCTTGGCTGGCTGGATTACACTGTCAGTATTTTAGGGGTATGAGAGAGGAGTTTAACAGATATTCCAGGAGGAGGAATTGAAAAAAATGCTGAGAGGTTCTGCTACCAAAAGTTGGGGACTCTTCCCATAGCTGTACTTCAACCACTTTCTTAGATATGCAGATTTCCAAGGATACCAACAATAATAGAATCACCACTGATCTATTCAGAAAACCAACGAGGGTTAATTTATTACTACACAGTAAAAGTCTACATCCTACAAAAAACAAGTATAATGTAGTGAAGTCCCAAGGCTATAGATTAGCTAGAATTACCACAGAGATGAAACCATTTTTGAGAAACCTGAACAACTTATAGAATGATTTTCTAGTGAGAGGCTATGAAAGTCAGATGTTAAAAAACATCCTGGAACCCATTATAGAACTGAAAAGGACCAAAGCACCTTCACTCAACCTCTCCAGTAGAAAAATGTTAAGTAATTCCACAGAGAATAACAAATGAAAAAATAGATGCATCCTGACATACACTTTGGATTGTCACAGTATCAAAAATATTATTGAAGAAAACTGGGACATTGTCACAGGAAACCCTTTTCTGATTAACATCTTAGGTGAAGCCCCATCATTTGTTTATAGGAAGGCCAGAAACATTAGAAGTTTTGTTTAATTTAAACCTAGGTCATATGAGAAAAGCACTAAAAGATGTGAAACTAATTGTACATTTTGTATATTTAAACAGCAAGCTGATAGCTTTTATTGCCCTTATTTAAAGAAAATCATTAAAACCAGTGCAGGGGGTGACTGTAACACTGCAAAAGTAATTTACAGGGCACAGTGCAATGAATGTGATGCATTCTATGCGGGTAAGACTGTAAATTTAAACTCAAGCGTAGGATTTCATGTCATCTGTCAGAAATCCGCTCTGGATGCAAAAATAATGCACTAGCCAAACACCTTGCTCTTCATAAAAGACACACAGGTTTTAAGTTCCAAATCCTGGATCACACAGACATGGGTGATCTTGAAGGAGACATCCCTAATATTCTGGAGAAACATGAACTCATGTGGCAATTAAAGCTGAACTATTTTAGGAAGCCTGGACTAAACTACTACTGTTCAATTAAAAGTGCACTGGAACTTTGCTGGAAAATTGCCACATTGTTTACATGACTAATTGTATTTGATTTTATTTTATTCTACCAGTTGGCCTTAAATACCGTTTTAAATAAGTTGTAATTTAAGTGTATATTTTGTTTCCATTATCATGCATACATTTTTTTCTTATTTTTATTTTTCTGGTTCTTTTTTCCACTTTATTCAAAATGGTGTGTAATAACAATACTAACTAATTATACAATGATATATATTTTTATAGATTGCTTTCAGGGTTCTTGTACACAGACCTGAAGAAGTCTAGAAGGACAAAAGCAATCTTTGTTAACAATAGGTTATGAAAATAGAAACTGATTTTTACATGCAAAATGTATATGTATATATTTATATTTTTTTTTGATTGCCAAATGAACTAAGGTTGATATATTTCCAGCCATGTAGTATATTGTCTTGGATAAAATCACAGACTTAATAATCTGGTTAAATAAGAGGTACCACATCATTATAAATTTTATTTAAAGTACATAAGGGTTATATTATTATGACAACTACTATGTAGGGCAGGACCAGCTTGAATGTCACACTGATGGGGGAAGGGATGTGAATTTAACATGTGTACCAATAACACTTTGTTTTACAGTATAATAAACCACTCCAATGCCTGATAAAAAGTATATATATCATTTAGAAAGCTTGTGAGGAAATTATTACTTTATTTTTGTTTTACTTGGATCGCTTGTCTGTGTACTTAATAAAGGATTTTCGACTGGAAACAGACTGTCTGCCTTACTTGGCTTACTTTCAAATACTTAATAATGCTGCACAATTATATATTTTTTATTATCAATTTTTTGTTTTGTTTTGTTTTGACTTAAGACTAGTTTAAGTTTGCTACTTCTACTACTATTGTCTGATCTGATTTATATACAGTGATTAACTAGAAATATATGGACTAAAAATCTTCCACACAGAGAAGTTACTTACACTGTTTTGGACAAAAAAAGATAGAGACGGGAATATAACTGCTATGGAGATGGAAGAGAAGAGAAGAGAGACAGAAGTGAAATACTGGTTTCAGGTTGTAACTGAAGACTAAGTGAAAATATGGAAGGAGCTACAACTTGAATATCAACTACCTAGGGAGATGGAGTGGGGATATCGGGGAGTAAGAGCAAGATGGGATAGACTGAAATGAGCAAGTATAAGAATAAATGAGAGACCAAAAATCTTATGGCAGATAGACAAACATAGAAAAGAGTGAAGACTAAATCGAAAACGTATTGCCAAGACACAGGAATTGTTAAAAAGTAAGGAAGGGGCAGTTACTAAGAAGATGAAAGATAAATAGGAAAAGAGGATGCAAGAGAAAATTACAGATGAGGATTGAGGAGAAAATATTAATATTCCAACATATGCCACTAAATCTATATGATTTAGGGTCTTTGCATGGCAATGTCTGCAATAGAACAATAGAACAGTTTGCATCAAGTATTAAGGAACATAATTGAAATATGACACTGGTGCATCTACAGGAAGAACTAATAATGGTAACCAGCTTTCAGAGCTGAACAAACTTACATCAAGAATTTTCATATTCATGTTAAGATAAAATCTTTACATTTTATGGATTTTGATGGAGGAACACTTAAGATATACAAAAAACTGGTCACTTACAGTATCTACCATAACTGAAGACACTGCCACATTTTCTGTTGATGAGTCGGGGATCTACTCAAATATGTTTTCTCTTCCATAGCATTGCATACCCAAGCTGTTTAAGTGATGAAGCTGACTCAATCCATCAATTTGTATTGCTGGCTGACTAAAACCATTGGTGGAGATTTACTAGTTCAAGTTGAAGTCATTGAAGGCAACAAAAACAGAGCTGCAATGAATAGTGAGCCAATCTAAAGTTTCATCAGTAGCAGTTAGGTCAGTACCTATATAAATAAAAGCTACAGTAAGCAGTTTACACTTATTAACTTTTCCATTGGGTATGATGTAACCTTATATAAATGATTGTGTGTACTGTCAGCTTGGACATATGCCATGTTGTCTAGATTCTCACAGAATGTCCAGATTTTTGCTTCATATTTTTTGTCTATTTCTCATAAAATTTGTGCTTTTTTGGCAAATCATTGTGGACAGAAGTCACTAAACAATGACATATATATGAGTTTCAGACTTTTAGCATTCTTCAGAAAATTCATACCAACACACATCTTGTTATTCTAGCAATGCTCTATGTTTAGAAGAGCAATATTTAAAATGTGTTCCTATTTTGGGTCTTTGTCCCACCATTATTTTAGGCTTTCTCCAGATTTCTTGCGCTAAGAGGTTGACAGGTACAAAGTGTGTAAGCACATCATTGTGAGTCATGTCTGATCTAACAGTGTTATAGCCAGGAGGAATGAAATTAGTGTTGGAGACAGTAGGTTGTAACCACATTTCTGGAACAGCTAAGATATCAGGCTAATGGAACTCTTTCCACTAGTGCATTATATCGGTTTATCCAGTCATTTATGGGGAGTTTGTGATCAAGGATGTATTACTTATTAAGATTATATTTTTGTAAATTCTTTGTTTAATGAAATGTATAACATGCTGCATCAATGGATGTCTGATGAAGATTATAAGTAGCGTTAGAACATTTTTGTGAATATCGAGTTTGGGAATTCCCTGGTATATGAAGAGTCATTTTGGATCATGCAGCTAGCTGTGTAGGACACAACCCAGAGGGTTAAAAACTACAGGTGTAGTTTGTTTTGCTTTGACTTCTTCTAACTGGTCAGTATGTTCATGGTTTTGACTGGAAGGGAAATGTGGGCATAGTGGATAAATAAGGCCACATAGCTTAGGAAGTGAAGTGGTCAGGGATGACTGCAGACTTCTGTGCCATGATTAAGGGCCAAAATGTATATGTGAGCCCCGCTAAGATCTAGAGATCATATATGATTTGCAAGAGCTAGTGGTATTTATTATGGTATCTGCTGTTATCTGGGAGATAAAATACAGCTACTGGAGGAAGAGTCCTATGATCCATGGGATACAGAGTTACCAGTGAGACAACATGGCATATAGCTCTTAAAGACTAAGGAAGGTTACTGTGTTACTTCCAGAATTATAGCATAACTAAAATTTAGGTCACTATTACTTGAATTCAAAAATAGTATCGTTACATCTTCATGAACTACAAGGAATGGTCAGTGTGCAGTATAGTGAATGTGAGTTGAGTATTTTCTAATATATGGCAATCATATCTGCAGTCTGGTCTCAGTCTAAAGCATACACATAGGTAAAGCAAGACTAGGGCTGCATTTTCCATGTACATCATCAACAAATTCAGCTTGTGGTAGTGCTGCCCCAGTTAAAATGACTAATAAGTAAGGAAAAAAATGTAATGGAATAATAAATCATGTCCTAATTTTGATCTGTCTAGCATACACTGTCAAACACTTTATATATTAAGTTGGTTGCTATAGCTGAATGTAACCTTATGAGGGTTTCTAAGAAATGCTCTGACCTTTCACCTGCAGCTAAGGCTGAAAGCCACTTCTAAACTTAAGACACTGCACTGACCATAAGAGCAATTACACTGTTATACAATTCGGTAGTGGTGTTTCCTCTCCTCAAATATATGGAACAGACCTAATGATCTATTGCCTTTGATTTGCAAAGGGTGACGTATATTCAACTCAGTGCTTTGATGTGATATGTTAAGCAATGCAAGCACATGTAAAGTTGAAGAGAGGGGTGGAAGATTTTTTTTTTTAGTAGGGAAATGCTTCAGTATCTACGCAAAATGTTTTCATATGTTTGATGCTATACCTATATGATGTTCAGATAATGATTTAATATATATAAAAGAACTGAAAATGTTGCCCTTTATCTAATCCTGTATTTCTGGCTACATATTTAATTATGTATTATAACCAATGGTTTAAATACTGGTCATTTAACTAATTCTGTTGCTATTGATACAGTACCTACAGTATGTAATAAAGTGTCATTAAGACATGAGTAAGCACTGATGGATTATTACCACAGAAATAGTGTGCAGGAAGTGTACAGCATGGTGTCATAGTGCTAACACTGAGCAGCAGAAACATGTTTTGTTTATTATCTGGGCAACAGAGTGCCGGGGGTATGCACTTTGGTACTATAGTGTTAACCATGATCAGCATAAATACAGTTAGTTTATAATGTGAGGTTTGAAGTGTGAAAAGTACGTAATGTGGTTTTATCATGTGAGGTATGTAGTATGAAAACTGCACAGTACATTTTTTTACTGACTGCACACTGAAATTATTTTCTAAATGAAATGTGAACAGTGTGTAATGTTATTGGCAAGCTATACAGCTATAGAGCAAGGTGATATTACAAATGCATGGAAATACATTCTTATACTTGAGAATATGAACTTCAAAGCAGCACTTTATTACAATCAGACCCATCATAGAGTACAATGCCCCATTTGGGATGTACCTTACAAGACACCTGCAACAGCTGGAAAGACCACAGAACTACCTCACCAAGAGGATCACTGGCCTCAAACAGATGTCTTATGCAGCTTGACTGAAAAAACTCCAGTTGTACTCAGTTGAATACTGCCTACTCAGAGGTGATCTCTGCCTGACATACAAGGCCATTTCCAACCTAGAACTGCTGGACATGCTCCACCTTAAGAAAACCTTATCCCCACGAGCCACACGCTCTAGGGATCTAAACCTCACCACAACAATAAATAGGACATGCTGGAGGGATAGATTCCTGTCCCAGTGACTTCTCATGCTTTGGAACAAGATTCCAATCTACATTAGGCAGAGCTCCTTGCTAACACTCTTCAAGAGAAACCTTGATGAGTGGATGAAAAACAGAAACTTTACCCCAGGGATCACTTCAGTGGATTTGCTGGACAGAAGCACAGGGAACTAATCTAAGGGGGCAGCAAAAGCCAACACATTCTGGCTAGGCTTATAAATGCCTTCAGGCAGATAGCCTAGTACCTACCTATGAACCTATGAACCTAAGTAGGACCAGTTTATTGACAATTTTCATTTGCGCAGGCATATGAACAATTCATTTCACTGGTACACTTATAACATTTCACAAAAATAGCTGCTTCCAGTAGACTCCATGGAAATTAGTAAAATATATTCTAAGCGAAAGGAAAAAAAACTTTCCAAAAGAGCAAAACAATTATGTAAAATAAACAAGTAAAAAGTTGTTCTAGCATTAAGATTTCAGACAATAAATAAGACTTAATTACAAAAAAACAGATTAAGTGCTTTCATTCTCAAAAGAACTTCACCAAAACCTGGTAACACTTAAATGAAACAAATGTAATATTCTAACAGACAATTATCTCACCAGTCAATCATCATTATTTAAGTGTATAAATAGTTTCATAATATATAGTTTTTAAACATTTTTAAATGAGTTTTTGTAATAAGACTATTTTGAATGTTTACAATTAATTTATTGGCATATTAAATGACTGGCTGGGGAGATCTGCTGGGGAGATCTGATGTCATTGTCTTTTAATGTCCACCAACAATGCAGAAGCTTAGAACACTAGTAACTGATCAGGAACCCAGCCAGGCCACTCGAAACAGCTGACCACACAAGCAGAAACTTGCTGTAATTTCCATAGACCAAATGGAAAAAAGGTTTTAGTGAAACTTCCAAACTAAATAATAGTTGAATAAAAAATGGCATGTCTGATAAAAAACAACCATAAACTTTATTTAAACAATAAAAATTTAAAAAAAACTGAACGCTTTCACCTGTAGTGATCCGGACTTCATTAGAGTTTTTTAAACTACAGCTCCACATTCATTTTATAATATGAAAAAGCCAATCTGGAAACATCAATTAAGCTACAGCTAATTGAAACCTTGGTCTCTTAAGGGATACTGCCAGTGAAATGTTTAAAAACTTGAACAATGTATCAAAGTGTAACATAATTGTTTTGTTGAAATCCAAGTCATTAAACCATCATATCAGGTCATATAAAAATATAGAAATGTGAGATAGCACCATAAAACATCTCCCTAGTATAAAACTCTAAAATGTAAAATATAAAATATAAAAGTATAATAAATATAAAATATATACATCAATTTAAACAGAATAAAAAAATCAACAGTTAAAATTCCGGCCTTGGCCTGTAAGCATACATGTTTGGTTATTGACATAATGTCTAAGGTGCCTACCTTACAGACACAAAGTGTAGGGTTTGATCCCCCCAAAGGGATGCCTGGTCAGGCCCAAAAGGACAGTTAATCTAGTATAAATATAGGCTAATCTTTTTCAACTTAATTTATGAACCGTTTCCTCAAAAATGCTTATAATAGATAGAGTCATTCAGACCAGGGGATTGGCATACAGTTAATCAAAGTTGCCCCATTAATTCCTTCATTTCTAGCTTAACATCAGCATCACCCCCTCTAATAGCCTTAAAGACTTGGTCAATAATAAAAAATCTGAATCTTTTAAAATTAGAACAAGGTGTGTTCCGCGGTGGTGCAGCGGTAGCATTGTTGCCTCACAACAAGAGGTTCTCCCATTCGATTCTCGGCTTGGGTTGGGAGTGCCTTCTGTGTGGAGTCTGCATGTCCTCCCCACGGTCGAGTGGGCATTTGAAAGACATGCGTTGAATGGGCATGCCTTCGTTGAAGGATGGGTGTCGGTCTGGCAACTCGACACCATAAAAAACAACTGCCAATCATTAGTGGACCGGAGTCCCACTGTAGTGACCCCTAACTGGGAAAAGCTGAAAGACAAACAACAACATTGATTGTTTATATAAGACATTAGTAGGATTTTGTTTCTTTATATCATAGGTCCATAGGTTCATAGGTGTGTACTAGGCTAATGGCCTTGGAGCCTTTACAAGCCTAGCCCATAGGATTACCCTGGTATTGTGCCACCCAACCTTAGTTCCTATTGCCTCTATTGAGTAGAGCCACTGGAGTGATCCCCGGGGTGAATTTTCTATTTCCTATCCACTCACCAAGATTTCTCTTGAAGAGGGCCAGTGAGGTGCTCTGCTTGACATGAATGGGAAGTCTGTCCCATAGCATGGGCAGTCTCTGGGGTATGAATCTGTCCCTCCAGCATGTTCTGATGAATGTGGTAATGAGCTTGAGGTCTCTGGAACGTGTGGTGTGGAGGGATTGGATTTCTTTAGATGTAGCATTTCTAACAGAGCTGGGTCAGACATGGCTTTCTAAGTAAAGCAGAGATTGCCTCTAAGTAGGCGATATGAGACAGAGAACAGTTGGAGTTTTTTGAGTCTGTCCATATAGGACAAGTGTTTAAGGCCTAAGATCCTCTTTGTGAGGTACTTTTGCAGCCTCTCCAGTTGTTGCAGGTGTCTAGTGAGGTACATGCCAAATGGGGCATTGTACTCGATGACTGGCCTAATGAGTGAAGAGTAGAGGGAGACAATGACCTCTTTCTTCCTGGATGGAAAACCCCTAGTAATGAGATGTGCCACATAAAAGGACTTTCTGACCACAGTGGCAATTTGGTGGTCAAAAGAGAGGTTGCTGTTAACCTGTGTTCCTAGATCTCTTATAGCATGTTCTGTGTTCAGTGGACTACTATCGATGTGGTAATTCTAGGGAACCAGGTTTTTCCCAAGCAGGATGATGGCACATTTTGTGGCATTGAACTTAAGGCCATGGTTCTAACACCAGTCATTGGTCTCATTGAGGCCTTTCTGTAGGATGTCATCATCACTTGGGGAGTTAATAATAGCTTCCAACTTGCAATCGTCTGGGATCTTTGTCAGCCAGAGTCTTTTCATATTGGCCTGGACTTCAGAAAAGTAGATACCAAACAGGAGAGGACCCAGGACCAAAGCCTGTGGGACTCCACTTGTGATTGGTCAACAGTCTGACTTGGAGTCAGCTACTTTCACACTGTGGGGTCTATCTGTGAGCCAGTTTGCAACCCACCTAGTGATATAGGGGTTGATGCCTAGCTTAGTGAGTTTTTCTATGATTCCTGAGTAGGGAATGGTATCAAAGGTCTTGGCCAGATCAAGGTAGGCTGTATGAACCACTTTACCTTCATCCATAGCTCTGGTGACTGACTCAAAGAAGTCGACCAAGCTGAGCAGGCATGATCTACCCTTCACTAAACCAAACTGTGTAGGATCCAGAGTTTGAAGATTCCCTATATCCTTGTTTATTAGGTCCATGATGATGCGTTCCATAGCTTTGCATATCAGACTCATCAGGCTAATAGGGGGATAATTCCCAGGGTCTGTAGTTGCTCCTCCCTTGTGGAGAGGAATGACTGTAGCAGTGTGCTATGTGGTAGGGACAAAGCCTGAGATGAGGCTGTGATTGAACAGGGCACACAGGTGAGGTGCCATTTCACTCTGTAGTTCATGTAGATCATAGCCGGGAATATTGTCAGGTCTCATAGAAGCTGTATTTGTTCATAGGTTCATAGGTTCATAGATTAGTACTTGGCTAACTGCCCTTGTAGGCCATTTTAAGCCTAGCCAATTACCCCATGTGAGAATCAAATCCAGTACCTTGTGTCTTTAAGGTAAATACCTTAATCATTATGCCAACCTCCCAACTTGGACAGCGCTGTTTTAACCTGTGCAGCAGAAATATTGGGTGCCTGGGAATCTACTGGTATTGTGATTGGTCCTATGGGGGGAGAGAGAGGTAAAGTTGGCACTGAATCTGTCAGCCAGTATATTGGCAATGTTAAAATGTGTAGTATTAAAACGAATGTCCCTGGCAAAATCAAGAGAACCAACAGGAAACAGATATAAGCCAGTATTCACCAAATAATAGAATCTCCTGTTAGTAACTCACTCCCCGTATATGAAAGTTCTTTAAGCCAAAGGTTCAGATGATAGTCACAAATTTGGCGCCAAAACGCCAGTTCAAACACTAGATAAAACCAATACACTGGATAACTTGCATTCAGAGTTTTGAACCATGCTCAAACATATTATATTAAAAACATTTCAATAGCATATAAACTTGGTGTGCCTATTAAATTTTATACATTTCTTTTGTCTTAAAAACACATCAATTTTACTGCTTGTTAAATTAATAACTACAGAAACAATGCAAATAATTTTAAAATATATCTTAGTAACTTCAAATATATGCACATAATATACAGTTGCATATGCACATACATGCATGTGCACATAAACACATATACACAAAAAAAACATGATATATGTCTACTTATATATGTGCACATATGCTAACCCATACACACATATATAACAGATAAAAAATCATACACAGTGTAATTGCTCGAGTGTATGCAAAAAATATGTACATATATCCTAATATAAATCTTGACTATAAAATTACATTTAAAATATATATATATATATATATATATATGCATATGTGCAAAATTTATCATTAAATTTCATGTTAAATTCATATATGTGGTAATGTTCATTAAAATAACTTATTTAATTTTATGATTTTTAAATTTTATGTCTTCTTTTTTTAAGGCTTGGTTTCAATGGAACTCTATCATTGAGACCAGGGTAACGATGTGCTTTAGTTCTTATAATCCATTCTGTCTCAATGGATTCTGTTAAATTTCTAATATCCCCTTCTCTTATGTTAGTTCCAGTTACTTGTAATGCTGAAAAGGTGAAGGTGTGTGTTTCTCCTGCACTAATAACATGTTTGGATAGTGCGTTAACTTCAGAATGAATACGAATTTGATACAAGTGCTCTCTTATTCTTTCTTTAAACATTCTGTCAGTTTTTCCTATATAGTAGGATGTGCACATTAAACATCTCGCTAGGTAAATCACATGCTTAGTATTGCAATTAGCTTCTACCTTTACATCAATAAATTCACCTGTCAAGGGATGTATAAATGCATTAACATTTGATATATACTGACAATAATTGCACCTATTACAAGTTGTAGTGCCTTCATAACTCTTATCAACATTATCTATGTTTAAAACATTGCCACACAGTAATCTATGTAAATTATTCTTATTCCTGTGGTATTTCTTGTATGAATTTGGACACTTCTGAGTCTAAATTGAGAATGTCCCAATGTCTATATATACAGCTTTTTATCTCTTGTATGTCTTGTGTATAATATAAGGTATATCTTAAATATTTCTTCTCTTGTATTGTTTCTTCTTTATTTTGTAAAGTGTATGTTTCCTTACCCAATTCTGAGAAGAAAGGACATGCTCGATTGTAACGTAATTCTTTAACTGTTTGGCTAGCATCTGCTATTTCTGTTGGAGTATATAGTCTTTGACTAAATCTATTCTCTAAGTCTATTAATTCTTGATCAAACATAGTAGTTGAGGCATTTAGCCTCGAGACCCTCATGCACTGACCTTTTAATATATTTCGAAATATATGAGGTGGGTGCATGCTGTCTCTATTCAAAAGACTATTCTTGTGGCATGTTTTTCTATGTACTCCTGTGTTATAGAGTCCGCTAGGCAAACGCATAATGTTAACATCTAAGAATGATATCATATCTCTAGAAAAAAACAAAGTAAATTTTAAAAAAGTTGTTAATTCATTAACTTCGTTATGAAAAGTAATTAAATCTTCCTGTTTGCCCATCCACAAAAAGAAGAGGTCATCCACAAATCGTTTGTAGAATACCACATTGTGTCTATATGTATCTAATTTAAGCATTTTATCCTCTTCCCATAGTGCCATAACTAGGTTGGCGTAGCTATTGGCACATGATGTGCCCATAGCTACGCCATCCTTTTGCAGGTAATACTTTCCATCAAATATGAAAACATTACTGTCTAAAACTAACTCCATTAAGCTACATAGTAGTTCTATTCTGTTGATAGAAAAGTTGGAATGTCTCTGTAAAAATAAGTGTATGAATTCCAGGCCCCTATCATTAGGAATGTTTGTAAATAGTGAAATCACATCCATTGTAACAAGTATCAAGTTATTTATATTGCTTAATGGTGTCACTGTTTCATAAAAATCTAACAGGAATTCTTTAGTATCTTTTAGAATAGTCTTCTGATCCTGTACCAAAGGTTTCAGTATTTTTTCTAAATAAAACAAAATATTCTCCGTTACCCATCCTCTCCCTGAGACAATGGGTCTCATAGGGGGGTTTGTTGAACATTTATGGATTTTCGGTAAACCCTTAATAATTGGTATCACGGGTTCTTCTACTAATAAATAACCATATAGATCAAAGTCGATAATGCCCATCTTATATAACTCATCCAAATTACTATGAACACTGTTAATGATGCGTATAACATCATTATGATGTAACTCTTTATAATATCTTGGGTCCTTTAACATGTCATTCATTTTTGTTTTGTAATCAATAGTATCAAAAATTACAGTAGTATCAGCTGGCCTAATTGTGATATTTTTATCATGCATTAAATTCTTCAAAGCTCTGGATTGTCTTAAAGTAAGGTTACCTTTCTTAACTTTGTTTTTCTTGCTATTTAAACTATATAAATCCTTCTCAACAGCTTTATAAAAAACTTCTATTGAGGGATGTAAGTTAGGAACCATTAAACTAGGTTTTTTAAACTTGGTGATATATTGATTAGAATTAATATCATTAAACATTACCTTTAGTTGTAAATTCCTGGAAAATAACTTTAAATCCAAAATAGAATCAGTGATATTACTAGTTTTTGTGGGTATGAATGACAGACCTTTATTCAAAACTTCTAGCTCAAACTTATCTAATGGTCTGTGAGATAAGTTATGGACTAAGTTAATTTCTCCCACATCTTTTTGATAGTGGGCTCCCTT
The DNA here is from genome assembly GCF_019279795.1 of Protopterus annectens. Taxonomy (NCBI): domain Eukaryota; kingdom Metazoa; phylum Chordata; order Ceratodontiformes; family Protopteridae; genus Protopterus; species Protopterus annectens. The sequence goes on along the minus strand of NC_056735.1, from coordinate 806,876,936 downwards.
GAATCGTTGAATGGGGCTTTTCTTTTTTGTCTGCCCCTGCTCATAGAGCGATCCCTGGTTTTTTGACGTGGATCTGCTATGGGGAAAGGGCATGTCAGTTCATGTGTTTCACCTTGTACAGAAGGTACCATTTTGCAGTAGCTCAGAGCAAATCTGGGTATTGCCATGGAGATTCTTTACATAACTGTAGAAGGCCTTGTGGTTGTCTTTACTATCTGCTGCAATTCTGTTTTCATAGCTAGCTTTAGAGGACTTGATGAGGGATCGCAACCTTTTGTTTTTTTTTTTTGTAAGGAAGTTTTTCCAGTCTTGGGACTTCACCTTATTCTGCATCAGTTTCCTCCTTCTGTTGTAGAGTTTATGGTAGGGCACCACCAGCTTGGCTTCCTTTTTTCTTTGAGGAGAACGTTTTGGTTCTATTGGGTATGGCGAGATCCATGCATTTGTGTACGTGTTCGTACAATGCATTGGTGTATGATTCAGCAGTCATACAACTATTCTCCATGTGCATGGGTGCTGTGAAGTTATCCACCAGTGTTTTTAGGAGTCCAAAGTTAGCTTTGGAGAAGTATTTCATGGTGGTTACCTTTGGGGGGGGGTGGATTTCCAAGGTGATTGGTTTGTGGTCGGATCTAACCAGGGAGGAGTTAACTATTGATGTAGAGCAATGGTCGCCCATGTTCGTAATGACCAGGTCAAGGACATTGCTACCTCTAGTGGGGGTAAGAACGAGCTGGTCCAGGTCATTGAAATTAATGAATTCCAGAAAGCATTGGGGAAAGTGTATTGGTACATGAGTAGTTTTCCCAGTTAATGGAGGAGTAGTTGAAGTCACTTAGTATGAGAATGTTAGTTTGGACTCTAATATCCTCCAGGGTGCTTAGGAATGTGGAGTGTGAGTGTTGGGACATAGTTGGGGACATATAGCAGGCTAAGACCTTAATCGCTGTCTTACCCAATGTTAGCTGCACCTGAAGCATATCAGATGCATTATGTTGAGCTACTGGTCTGGAGGTGTGCACATCCTTTATGAAAATGGAAACTCCACTGCCTTTGGAGCTTCAGTCCAAGTTCTGGGGCTGAAAGGTGTGAAATGAGTTATAGCCTGGTAGTGGAGGGGTACTTTCTGCTGCCTTGAACCAGGTCTCTGTTACAGCACAAATGTTGATGTTCTCCATTTTAAGCAGTGCTTCAAGCAAGTACATTTTGAGATTCAGACTTCTAGCATTGAGCAGCATGACCCTCAGATTGCATTTGTTTGTAGCTGTTAGGGTGGCAATTTGGTCTTTGGAACACTGCTTAAAAAAGGCACTATAGGGGTGTCAAGAACCTTGGCCAGTATCTGGAAGCCCAGGGGTGACAAATGCAGGCCATCTCTGACAAAGCCTTGAGGTCTCTCAATCATTTCATCCCAGGCAGACAAATACTGTATCCCCTTTCAGTGGCACCAGAAACTTAGCCAATTGTTGAAATCAATCATTTTCCACTTGTACTGTGGTATCATTCTGGGTGATGTTAGGATGCTGCTCGGGGCTAGGGTCATACCCGTCTGGGCTACATAATCCGAAAGCTCCTCCATGTCTCTTTTCATGTAGTCAAGGAAGGTACGTCTTAGGTCATTCTCACCCACATGTACAATGAGAGAGTCATATTTGTACCTGTTGTTGTGGGCCCTGAGTGCATGTGTTGTGTGGCAGATCCTGGTGCCTGACAGGTAGCTGACTGTTACTTTCTCCTTATTCAACCTAGTGAGTTTATGGATAGTTTTCCCTACATAAAATGCTGTACAGTTTTTGCAGTTAGCTACACAAATCACCTGAACTGTATGTATCACAGTCACATCTACCTGGACAAGGCAGTATTCGTGGGTAATTCTCACTAGTTAAATAGGGACCCTCATGTACTTATCTACATAATTTGCATCTCCCACATTTGGACATATGATGAACTTGGTTAATAATAAAATTATCAATGTTCCCTTCCATTAGACTCTTATTACAGCCTTTGCTAAAAACCAGCATGGGTGACTCCAAGTAAAACCTCAATTTCACTAGAAAAAAATAAAATCCCATAATTGTTTGAACATGTTCACATGTTTAGTTATTTCCTGGTTGAAGGGTATCACAAAGTACTGTCCTATATTTATTGTTTGTTATTCCAAGAACAAAGGTACCATTGTCAGATAGAGAATTAGGGGCTGGTTCATCCAGTAAGGGGGCAGACTTAGTTGCCCTACCTTTAAAGGGTCTATATTAGCATCTGAAAAGAGCAGAATAACAAATGCCCTTATGTCGACACATATTACATGAAATACCTAAATCTCAAATGGCCAAAACAGTGATTTTTGTCCCAGAGAAAAAAAATTGCTAGGCCAACAACTAAAAATCAAACCAACAGACAAAATAAAGTGGGGGCTGTGCCCCCCACACCCCCTACTTAAATATACCAACTCCAAGATCGCACTACAGTGGAGGAGGCGGCAAATTCCTGGCAATGGCCTAGTGATTCTTTTCCCAGGCTTGCCCCCTGTGGAAGCATAGTAAGTGTGTCTGTTAGTTAGGTGGTGTTGTAGGTGGAGGGGATCTTATTTACTTATGTAATGCAGTTTTCAATGTTATGAAGCACACTTTCAATGTTTTGAGTTTTGGGTTTTCACTGTTTTGAATATTTGATATTATGGTCTCAGTGTTACGAAATTCAACATTATGAGATTTCAATGTTATGAAGTAGACCTATATCTATCTATCTATATATATATATATATATATATATATATATATATATATATATATATATATATATATATATATATATATATATATATATATATATATATATATATATATATATAGTCTATATTAAATCAGCAAACACTTAAAATAGCGAACACTGATTTATCGACCCTTTAAAAGCAAAAGCTTGAAATCCCGAACGCATGGAACAGCGATTTTTTTTCCCAGGGGAAAAAAATTACTGTTCCACATTAAAAAAAAAAAACCTTCAAAACACTATATAAAGTGGGGGGCTTCACCCCCACCCCCCCACACTTAAATATATCATCTCCAAGATCACACCACAGTGGAGGAAATGGCAAAGGCCCTGGGAAAAAAACACTGTTCTGTGTCTTCAGGATTTCAAGCTTTCACTTTTAAAGGGTGGATAATCAATGTTTGCTATTTTAAGCATTTGATAATTTAATATAGACTATATATATATATATATATATATATATATATATATATATATAGGTATATCCACAACCCTTTTTTCCCTGTGTTTTTTTTTACCACTTGGATTCTATGTCACTTGTAACAAATATGCAATCATCTGTTTTGAGATCATTTTCACACTGCCAGGTGGCTAGCTCTTCCATAGTTGTTCTTCCATGCCACACTCATGAACACTCATACCTATGGCCAATTTAAAGTGTCCAATCCACTTATTCATGTCTTTTGAATGTGGGAGGAAACCAGAGCAGCAGGAGAAAACTTACACAAAGACAAGGAGGACATACAGACTCCACCTAGAAGGCACCCCAGCTGAGAATGAAACTTGAGAATCTTTTGCCATGAGCCAACAACACTACCTGCTGCACCATTGAGTTGAAATAAATGCTTGACTGAAATATATATATATATATATATATATATATATATAACTATATATATATATCCAGCTGCAAAACGATCGATCAGCTGAGATATTCTCACATCATTTGCTGGAAAAATGGGACAGAATATTTATCAAAAATACTAATTTAAAGTATTCCCAATATTCAAACCAATTATAAGAATCACGATTTGGCTGACTGAGCTATTCTATTCTTGCTGAAAAGAGAACAGCGACGTATATGAACTATATTTCATTGCTGAAGTGACATCCCAACCACGTGAAAAAAAACACAGGGAAAAAAGGGTTGTAGATATAACAATTTGGTATATTTAACTTTCTTATAGAATAATTTCCTCTCAAGTCACATAATAATTAATGGATCAATGCATTCTTGTCACACTATACTCATTTTTTAAAGGAGCAGAGTTCAACAAGGAATGTGTGCAAGAGCTCAAATGCTCCACACCCAGTCAATAAATAGATCTGCTAAAGTAGATTATATTTTATATTGACAAGAACTTCATTGTCTTAAAAACACTAGAGAGTCTCCTTAAAATACAAAAAAAACTTTAATTCATATAATGTAAAGCATAAAGATTTAAAGCTGATGTTATAGTTCTACTCAATATTCATATGAGAGTTTACCAAGCCTTATCTGTAGAAGTACCGATAAGGAAAATAGACTCCAGTCCTTTTGAAATGTTCTAAAACACTCCTAAAATTTGAGGTGGGTACAGTGATGAGGTCTGACAGGATTCATCCAATAACCAAAGTAATGAATAAACAAGCAAGGGATGAGCCTACTGTTTACTTAGACAACAACATACAGTTTGACATAGTTAAATAACTTAGTGAAAAAGATTATCCTGTAGAACAGCGGTCCCCAACCACTGGGCCACGGATCAGTACTGGGACGCTAGGCACAGAGTGAAATGAAATAGTGAATGTGTGTATGTATGTGTCTGAGTGTGTTTATGTGTCTGTCTGCGTGTGTGACTGAATGTGTGCATGAAAGCAGAATGTATGCAGAATGTATGTGTGTGTGAAAGAAGAAGAGACTGTGTATGCTAGACAGTGAGCAGTGAGATCAATCGAGATATTTTACACTCGCTAGGCAGCACTTTTTCTGTTTAGTGAGTGTAAAATAAAAATGAAAAAAGTGTGTGTGTGTGTGTGTGTGTGTGTGTGTGTGTGTGTGTGTGTGTGTGTGTGTGTGTGTGTGTGTGTGTGTGTGTTTCTGTCTGTGTGAGTGAACACCTGCATGAAAATAGAAGACTTCATGTGTGTTTGTTTCTGTCTGCGTGTGTAAGTGAATGCCTGCATATAAGCAAGAGACTGTGTGTGTGAATGAACTTGTGTGAGTGAATGCGTGCATGAATACAAAAGAGAATGTGTGTGTCTGTGTAAGTTTGTGTGTGAGAGAGAGAGAGAGAGAGAGAGAGAGAGAGAGAGGTCAATCCCTGTCAGGAGCAGAAATGAGGTTTGTGTATCATTTGTGTACATCTCAACCAGACCACTCAATATCTTGCACAATAAATCTGGACAGAGCCACAAATAATGGGACAGATTTTAAACAGTGCTTTTTATAAAAATGGAAAGTTAGGTTATCTTAACGGTTACTATCTTGTACTTTTCTCACTGTTATTAATTGTTATTAATTGTCATACTTTACAAATTGGAGCATTTCTCCTCGGGTCTCTGCTGAAAAAGGGCATCTGCCCAGCTGGACTAATCTGGTCAACAAATGTCAAATAACTAAATAAATATAAAGTAAATAAGGTTGCCATTAGGTTTGTACTTCTAGACCATACTGTGCAATCTCAGATCTGAACAAAGCCAAAAATAATGGGGCACAAAGGCCCAAAAATAGGGATACTTTTAACTACTGCTCTTACAAACTTAGAAAGTAAATAGACATACAGGTTGCATTAGCATAGGTTGCATTAGCATGTATTTTCTGAAGAGTATCCAGTCTACAACTCTGCTGTCTGTCATTATTTTCTGACTTCATACTTCAGTGATCTGCCAGTGATTTGCCAGAAAACAACAGTTTTATGAGAAACAGACCAAAATATAAGGCAAAAATCTGGATATTCTGTGAAAATCTGTACACTTGAGAGGTAAAGCCAAATAATAGGGACAGATTTTAAATATTGCTCTTATAAACTTAGAAAGTCAATAAGGTTGCCATTAGGTTTACGTACCACTCGTATATAGTAGATCAATGTTATGGTGTTAAGCAAAATGTGCACTTTTTTTTTTTTGGTAATTATTGCCAATTGTCTTTGGAGCTTTTCTCCCTGTGTCTTGGCTGAAAATGGACTTCCAGTCCAGTCAGGCTTCCCTGGTAAACAAATGTCAAATAAATAAATAAATATTATGCACATTATTATGGTTGCACGATGGCCAGTCCATGGAAAATTGTCTTACATGAAACTGGTCCTCAGTGCAAAAAATGTTTTTGGGCCTTTGTCCCCCCCATTATTTTTGGCTTTGACCAGATTTCTTGCTCTAAGAGGTTGAAACGTATGTGTCCAGATTTATTGTGTGAGAGGTTGAGTGGGATGGTTGAGAGGCACAAACTTAATGGCAACCTTATTGATTGATTGATTTATTTATTTATTTATTTATTTATTTATTTATTCCACATTTGTTGACGGATTAGTTCGACTGGACAGGTGCCCATTTTCAGGAGAGACCCGAGGAGAAAAGCTCCAGTTTGTAAAGTATGACAATTAATAACAATTAATAACAGAGAGAAAAGTACAAGATAATAACTGCTAAGGTCCTGCAACTTTCTATTTTTATAAAAGCAATATTTAAAATATGTCCTATTATTTGTGGCTCTGTCCAGATTTATTGTGCAAGATGTTGAGTGGTGTGGTCGAGATGTATGCAAACAGTGCGCAAACCTCCTTGCTGCTGCTTCCAGGGATCGATATCCATTTCTCTCGCTCTCTCTCTCTCTCTCACACACACACACACACACACACACACACACACACACACACACACACACACACACACACACACACACACACACACACACACACACACACACACACACACACACACACACACACACACACACACACACACACACACACACACACACACACACACACACACACACACACACACACACACACACACACACACACACACTTTTGGGTTAACAGTAACATTACAACCTTTGCTAAGGGCCTTAAAGTAGCTGATAAAGAGTGGGCTGGTGGCAGTGATAACTACATTATGGTCTGGGCAAAAGGGGGAATAGCTAATAAACCTGTGCCAGCCTTTCCCAAGTGTGTGTGTTTGTGCATAAATCAAATCTCAAAGAATGTGTGTGTGTGTGTGTGTGTGTGTGTGTGTGTGTGTGTGTGTGTGTGTGTGTGTGTGTGTGTGTGTGTGTGTGTGTGTGTGTGTGTGTGTGTGTGTGTGTGTGTGTGTGTGTGTGTGTGTGTGTGTGTGTGTGTGAACTACTTGGGCATGGGCACGAAGCATTGGTTGGACAGCGGCTGGAGGTCTTAGCTTGGCCACTCAGTTGAGATCTGAACTCTACAGCTGTGCCAGTGGGGAGTCTTATTGGGGATCTGGAGAAAGAGTGAGAAACCAGCCCCAGAGTGATTGAGATCTCTGTGTGCTCTTAAGGGAAATTGCACTTTACTGTGTGTGTACTTGTCATCCTCCCAATGTGTACACCCCCCACTGTTACCAGTGGTGAGGATTGAAGCTCCTTGATTCTTGGGCCAGTGTAGGGGCATCACAAATATATCTTAATTTTGTAAGACAGAAGATTACAAGGTTTTTAGAGATCTAGGCATTTTGTTTATGAACTAATGTTCCACTAGATATGCATAAATAATTCAAGGACCCTATATAGAAATATTACTTTTCAGTGGCAATCCTGGAGTACTGTGTGATTAAATGACATCCACCAAGTCATAGAGTTTGCAAATGTAAATAGAAGGAATAAAATGCTGGACTGACAGATGAAGTTTGTTAACAGCTTGTAGTTTTAAAACTCTGAGCTAAACTGTAAGAATGGGTATAAACAAAGTGTGCTTATTTTCATGAAGCATGATCATTAAATTGCTAAGCTAGTGTTCTTTTACAAAACCATGAAAATAGTTATGAGCATGAATTTCCTACGCAATGCATCCTTTGACTTTCAGCAATTTCTATTACTTTGTTCAAATACCTCAAACACAGGATTTTTTCAGGGCACCTCCTAAATGTGTTAACTATTATTTTCAAATCTACAGGAAAATGTGCAAAAAAATCAGATTCCATGTTCAGATTCTCTTTTTGTACCAGATATAGACACATTTTTGTTAGTTTACTTCTTCATTTAGTGTCAGAAAAAGAATTTGTTAATATTCTGTGCTAATATTCTAATTATGGAAAGTTATCAAAGTTGTGAATGTGCACTTGATGTCAGTAGTATAGCTAATAACCTGAGAAATTTCTAGAAACAGTCCATCTTTATCAGTAATAGTTGTTTTTTCACAGCACACCACAGTGCCCATAAATGGAACAAGCTATTTTATGACAACAAACATAACAAGTAAATAATTCCTTTGTCAAATTGCTCAAGGTGTGAAGTAATATTGATATATACATTCACTATAGTTCTTCACTCTGTTTATTGAAGAAACTTTTTCCTCTACTTAAAAAGCAAAAGAACATTTGGCAATAGCAAAGCAACCAACAAATATGACAGGATATCCAGTATTATGTAATCACATAGTTATCAGCTTTTATTAATCAAAGTGATTAAACATAAGCACTGTAAAAGTAGTTTAACAATCCAAAACACAAATAACCACACAGAACACTAAATATTGGAAGCAAAAAACATGAATATATGAAAGAAAATTGCATCAAATTAAATGTCTTAAGTAGGTAAGGTCACACAGTCAAACTGCAACATATCACTTTCTATAAATGAGTTGAAAGATTGTCATGTTCCAAAATAATCCATTGTTACAATATGAATAAATTACCTGAGTGCAACCTGAACCTCTGATCAGAAGAACAATGGGGTGAGGCTCAGTTTGTACATGTCTTTCAACCTATCAGCTTTCAAAATCATTGCAGGGAACCATCAAAAATTATAGCAGAGTGTCCAAAAATTATAGCACTTTATTTGCTTGTGAAAAAAACTCCCATGTCTGGAGCATAATACATAAATTTGCTGTTTTAAATGTGTAAAATTAGGATCTTTATGGTGCTACCAGATGCACAATTCCAAAGCAGCATGAGAAATGTGTCCTTTCTGCACTGTCATAGATTAGATGCACACACTTCAATACTAAGTCTCCTCAGAACACACCTTTAGCAGAGATTATTTAATGTATCAGGTTTTACAGCAACACTGATTCTATATGGCTGTTAAATACACCCTCATCCATTCTTCGTAAAGAGCTTTCAAGGTACCGGCTACACAAGTCCTAGTAATCTATCCATCTACTTCATACATTAAATTGATTAATCTTCAGTATTCAAATGCATATTTCCCAACTTTCCCTCATTTTGTAAAATGCCTGTAATTTTGCCTCAAGTTTTTTTGACCGTTCCTTATAAAATTTTAGGTTTCCTAGTAATTCATTGAGGATTGCAGTCACTAAATAATGACAGACATTTCTGTTTTAAACTTCATATTCTTCAGAAAATGTTACAATCACTCACTAAGTAAAATAAAAAAATGACAAATATATAGATAAAAACAAGTTTAAGTAGAGTTAATACATTGGCAGTATTCAGTGGATGTAGCGGTGCACTCATTAACTATCTTATTTCTTCCTTAAGACTGTCGTCATGGATCTAATTCAGGATCTCAGACAGTGGTGAAATTGTACTTCACAGGAAGCTAGATTGTTTTTTGAAGAATATTCAATAGATAGTGGCAAACAGACTTTAGAACCTTCCCAGATTAATTTGAAGAGACCTTTCACAACAGGAAAAGTGAATGAAATTCCACAAGAGGGTCCAACTCCAAAAAATGCCAAAACAGAATCAGGAAGGAAAGATCTATACAGGATCCATTTGACCACATTCAACAGATTTTACCAGGTACAGAAACAGCAGGATCTACTTGTAGACAAGGGTAAATTCAGGTGGGGCAAATGGATGAATACCTAGGGCCTTATATTGATGCACCTAATGAGGAAGATATGATCAGGTTGCCCAAGTAGTGGGCAGTAACAGTAATAACCTTTCAGACTTATCTTTAAGCAATGGCAATGATAGAACTGTTTTTGTTCCCAGTTCAATATCTACAGATAATCTTAGTTCACCATCATTCACTCTTTTGTCTATAGCCTACTCTGACAAAACATTAATCACGCCATCAGCTTACAAAACCAGTACCCTGCCTTCTTTAATAATGGGTGCTAAGCCTACCCCTAATGCTGCCCCTTCCAGCATTCCTAACCCTATACCTTAACAACATTAAAACCTTCCCATAACTCTGCCACTACAGACAATTTGAGACTAGTGTTATGGGGGGGGGGGGGTATTTTTAATATAGGGAGAGGAAATAGTTTTCCTGTCTCGATATTATTCTTTTCAGTTTGTTTTTTCACTATTACTTATGATAGAACTTATTTTGTTGGTATTTTACATTTGACATTAGGATATATGGGTCTACCTTATTTTGTCAAAATGCCAAAACATCGAATGCCACTTCATCGACACTGACAATATCAAAGCCGCACTTCTTTGAATCACCGGAACTACAAAGTCTTTCCACGGTAAGTAACTGGTTGCGCAGGCAGGATGTTCAATTTTGCCCTTTTCCCAACTGTAGTGTGATCTCAGAGTTGGTATATTTGGTTGGGGGGGGTGGGTTACAGATGGCGTGGTTTAGGATTTTTAGTTTTTTGGTTAAGTGGTTACTTACTGTGGGAAAGTCTTCATATTTCTGGTGAGTCGATGGAGTGCAGCTTCAATATTGTGAGTATTGGCGAAGTGACATTTGATGTTTTGGTATTTTGACCCAGCCCCAACACACTATAGATGCAGAGACAACTCCAAGATGATATTCTATCCTCTTCCTAGTAGCTAAACACTAATAATGTCTTTAATAGCCTCCTGAAAAATAAATCGGTGATAGTGGGTGCCCTCAAAATAACTCTCCAATTGTCCCAAAATAATGGAAATCAAGAACATGAACAATCATCTAAGACCACTTCTGCTTTCAAATACCCAGGTATTTCGCAAGATCTAAACCTAAACATGCAACTTCACATAGAAAAAAGTAGATCCAAAATTGACTTTCTGATACTCTGGGCCCAGAAAATATCTCTGGCAAAATCTCCATGCTAACTTAAAAGACCATCTCTTATGCTACTTTCAGACCACAATTCAAAGCATTCATTAAGAACAAAAGTTAATGCAAATAACACATTGCTAAGCACAGCATGTAACCTTTCCAATATACCTCTCAACTTGCAACATGTGATACTAGTTCTATAAATGCTTCTCTGACAAAGTTATACATTTTATACACATCTATAGATGAACATGCACATGTCCGCTTATTTTTCTTTGCTAACCTATAATACCTATCCTTTAATCTAATTTTCTGCACCTAACTTTAATTTTGCATAACTCTCAAATGCCTATCTCCAGAATCAGGGATACATCCAGAAATAATCAGGGACAAAAAAATATTAATGCTCTTCACTTGAGATGTTGGCAAAATAAGGTACTTTTAATTTAATTCGCATTTTATGAAGTAAAAGAAGTCGGAAACTTAATTATTGTCATTATTTGTTAAGTGTAATCTACTGCCTTTTCTACTAAAATTGGCAGCTTTAGAAAGGTTTAGGTGGGCTAGAGCTAAATATTGAACCAAAATCAGGAATGTCACTGAAAATCATGGACAGCAGAGTGATGTCACTTAGACTATCATGAGCCTCCTTTCTTATTCTGTGTGTTAAGGAACTGCATCAAATAACTGTTATTTGAATTTTGTACCACTGTGTAAATTTTGAGCATCTGTAATTCTTGTTGCTTACTTTGTGTCCTTGGTACTTTTCTGTAACAACTATATGCTTCTAGGCTGGACCTGAAATTGGTCAATTTCTAATCAGTGCCCTATCCCGGTAAAAATAAATAAGTGGGTAAATAACTAACCCATCTTTATTTTTAGGGATATTTCTTATTTTGACTAAAAAAAATCTTTCAGCCCGTTTAAAACTGGAATTTTTTTTTTTTTTTGAGAAAAAAGTTTAGGCCATTTTCAATAATTATTTTTGCTTTGTCCCTATTTCGGGAGCTAAAATCTTGAGAACTATGTTTGTGAAATCCTACAACCTAGTGGAACTGAAGATGTCTCACACACATGAGCTGAACTCACTGCTAATTTTTTGTATACTTGTCCAAAATAATATTGCAGTGTTAATACATACTGAATATTTGGTATTACCTGTGATAGATGTAACCTTTACTTATTATTTCAGATATTATAGTGACACGACCACAGGGACTTCAGCCTGCATACATCACAATAGGATGAACTAATGATTTTAAAATAACCCTGACAGCTAATATTTGTATGTTCACCAATGACACATTAAGCCTTTGGAATTTGAATTCGGAATTTTGTTATATACAACTGCACCATTAGAGGCTGGTATTCCTCTTGATGGGATGTAAGTCTCCAGTGAAGCCAAAACTTTGATATATGTAGAATTTGTACTACTTGTTCACAAACTCTTTTATATAACACATGCAATCTTGCCAGATTTGTAAATCTGAGCATAACTTCTTATGTTGTGCATTGGATAGACAACTGGTTGTCTGACACATCCCATGTGATTAGAGTCAAAGCTGCTGCTTCCGAAAGCAACAAAAATAGCAATGGTGCACCATACGGGTCAGTGCTGGGCTCTTTCTATTTGGTATCTAGTTTTCAGACCTTCAGTCCAATGCTCCTTGCATATAGTTATCTAAGTTTGTGTATTGCTATAAATTGGGTGTTGGTATTCGATCTTCCGCTGACTCACAATTGCTCCAACATGGGTTAGATCATGTTAACAAATGGTGCAAGGATGATGGTCTCAAAGTAATTATGAAAAAATGGAGTATTGTTAATTTTGGTAAAAATTAATTGTACTATATATTATGGGTGACAGACCCCTCCAATCAGACACAGTCTTAAGAGATTTAGGCATTCTTGTTGATAACTCCTTATCTTTTAACCATCCTGTTTCCATAGTAGTTCAGATAACCAATCTGGCTCATTGAATTTCCAAAGCCATCTCTTCTAGATCCAAAAAAGTCTTAATTACTGTCAGAAAAATATCTATTAGTGCATGTATTAGTAATATGCTTAGTGCATTTAAGGCTTGAAAAGGGTTAACACATTTATTCTATTCCACACTGCATAAATCTGTATGAATTGCAGAAGCTTTCTAACCTTGTATTGTCTTGAAATATGCTCAACTATTGCTTATGCTTTGGAAATTTACAGGAAAGCAGATAAGTTCTGCTTGTGTCAGGAAAATAATGAATAGAACAATATTAATGCTATGAGACTTAGACAAGGAGTTCCACTTGTGCTGTGAGAAAACACACAGCTGCAGAAGCTATAGATAATCAGAACAAAGACTGCTTGAAAATACGAACTGCAATCAGTATTTGCTTGTGTCTAAGTTAGAAAAGTACCTTGAAATGTAATACATGTATTAGAACTACACAATAGAAGTTTGTAACGGGCTAGGGACCACCAAGGCCAGGTTGTTTTTCTCAAAATATTTTTCATAAATCCAGTCATGTCAGCAGAAAATCTGAGTAACATCTGCTGTAGAACAATACTGAAAGTTGTGTTTGATTACATCAGCCATAGAAGGCAATGTCTTGTAGAACAATATAAGAATAGCATACTTCCTGTTAGTAGTTAGGCAAAATCCTGTATTTGCATGTTTTTGTCTCCTTGCAGCAAGTTATTAAATGTACCTTAACTGAACCTTACGTGTATTGGTCTTTGAAGTTTTTTCCTTTGACATATTGGTCCTTCGGACTGGAAACCCTCACTTCGCCTTGGATCAGACAGGCCAGGTGGCTTGAAACCATATGGGGAAGAAACCACATCGGTTCTTCTTATTTGAAAAGCCCTCCGACTGAATTGTCGTACAAAAAAGGCCAGCCACTTTCTGATCTGTGACTGAGGGATGGGTTTTCATGAACCAGGTGATCAATCACAAAGGCTCAGGTAAGGTGAATCTACTTTTTTTTCTGTTTTAGATCAGGGACAAGATTTGTATTGTTTTTGTCAGGACTGTATTTTTACAAGTCAGGGACAGAAAAGATTATTGTCTTGTCATAGATCAGGGAAACAGAGCAGGTAGGCAGTCATTCTGAAGAGACTATAACAAAATCTGTGGTGCCACATTAAAAATAAGGAGTTACGTAATGACTAAAAGGTTAGAACAAAATGGGTAATAATTGCACAAAAAGACCCCAAAATCCACTGTTAACCGAAGACGCAAAATACATGCAGTCACAGCGTGTTGATAATATTAAATACTACTCAAAATGGGTTAATAAGTATGAATTTGATGGTAAATTAGAAAAATCCTCGCTTGTTAAACTTGTCAAACAGCTTAAAACCAATTCCAGAGGTTGGGTAAAAAAGCAGCGCTAATTAGGAATTCCTCAGGCACACAGGTGGATTGAAGAAGTAAACCGTAGGGAACAAAAAAGCAATAATTCAAAAGCAATGTTTTTAGATAAGGAGGATAATAAATTAGTAATAGCATCGGCCCCTCCACCTCCCTTACCAGACTATGAAGCACGTGAACAGGTTAGTCCAGCCCCATGATATCCTGCTGTCACCGTAAATAGAGACACAACAAAAGCAAAACTGTTTATTAGAGATCCCATCGAGACCAGGTCTTGAACGCGGGCAGGTAATTCAAAAGGGGACACTGAATTATATCAAATGTGTAGAAATTCAGGATCTATGAGTGAAGAAGAAATATACCCACTCATAGAAGTGCCTAATCCTCGGGCAGGGCAAGAAGGTCAGGACCCAACTATTCTAGTGTATAGACCCTGGACTCCGGAAGACATCCGGAAAGCCACTGAGGGAATTCCCCATCCAAAAGTTAATTTTAGAAAGTTCTTAGAAGATTTACAAGGAATGAGGCTAAGTTATAATTTAAACAGAGAAGAGGTAGAAAAAGTAGTCAGACAAATTGTTGGACCAGATTGGCACATGATTAGTGGCAACTGGAATCCCCATGACGCTGTGCTCAGGCCCCTCCCACATAGCAGTGCAGAGCTAGACAACAGAGTGAAAGGTCTGACAGACCGAATCTCTGAGAAATGGAAGCCTAGGGCAGACTGGACTTGCAATAATCAATGCATCCAACAAGAAGGTGAAACTATTGACAGATATTATGCCAGACTGTTAGAATGTTTTAATAACCATTGTGGAATGCAGGTTCCTGAAGATCAGACACAAGATTCCCCATATGAGCAGCAGCTAAAGAATGCATTTTTGAAAGGCAGCATTGCACCCATAAGCAGTTTTATTACAAAGCACATGGTAAATCATCGTACAAGGAGGTTAGTCACTACTTGAATGTTAGGCATGCCGAAAGGCATTTTAATAGCAAAAAGAAAAAGAAAGCCCAAGTATTTTCTGTAGAAGATGGAGCAGAAGTTTATGTAGTACAGTCCGGGAAAAAGGGCAAAAGAAATGCCCAAGGAAACAAACAATCTGATCAGCGATCAAAGGACTTTGAAGGCAAAAGAAAAGGGGTGAATGTTTTAAATGCGGTAAAAAGGGACACTTGGCAAGGGATTGCAAGAAAAACAAGAGGGCAACCACGGAGGAAGACAAGGGGGGTGAGGACTGACTATATGAGAGTCAAGAATCACTAGAAGGGGATAGCAGAGAAAGGGCAAATGAGAATGTGATAGAGGGAGTAGAGGATGTGACAGAAGAAATAGAGGAAGTGCAGGAAGTTATGGATAATGAAGAAAATGAAATATTGGATTTAGCTTTATTGAGCTTAGAGCTCTATTTAGTAGACACAAAACCAGAAGTTACACTCCTGGTAGAGAGGAGGGAAGTCAAATTCTTGTGTGACTTAGGGGCGTCACGGACCCTAATACATCCCTCCAAACTGCCAGAAAATTCAGAGTCACTTGATTACATACTAGTGAAAGCAGCTAATGGACAGCTGTATTGGGAGCCCCTCTCCCATAATATTGTGATAACTGATCCTGTTTCAGGATTGACCCAGAAAAGCAAAATTGTTGTTTCTGCAAAATGCCCAGTAAACCTCTTGGCAGAGACCTTATGCAACTATTTGGTATAGCAATAGTTCCGACTATGCAGGGTATGGAAGCACAGCAACAAACTGATACCTTTGCAGTGCAATCGGAGGGCAAAATGTTTTATTGGTACAGCCAGGACTTGGTTACAACTTGTCCAGGGGCAGTGACCAAAGAGTTGATGAACGTAGCCATCAGCAAGTTCCCCTCCCTTGACATTGATAAACAGCATTTGTTGCACTGTACTCTGTATTACTGTAATACACCAGGACCTGATAAGGAATATGAGCAAGAATTGTTTAGAAATCATGCAAACAGATTGATATTACGTAATCTGTACTGGGACATGGAAGGGAACAGTGTAGCCAGCTGTTCATTGCCCCAGGAGTTCTTTGCACTCTATAAATCTAATTTATTACCACATGTTAGCTTAACTAAGGACAAGAATGTAAAATGGGTAGACTTAGGAGAAAACATCATGAGATGGGAAAAGCAGACAGAGTTAGAATTGTCAGAACAGGGAATACAAATGCAGAAATTTAATTGGATAACTCAGACCCACCCAGCCGTACACTTGCAGTCTAGCAAGGACAGCTGATTAGCACTCCTATTAAAGGAGGAAGAGAATGCCTTAGAATATACCAGAAACTCTTTGATCAACAGGAAAGTCAGATGTAGGACTTATTCATACAGCGGGACCAGTTACTATCATGCCAAAGTCAGCATTTAGACCACAGAAAAGACAGTATCCCTTAAGAAAAGATGCAGAGGTAGGACTCAAACCTATTATAGCAGCTTTACTTAAGGAAGGGGTGCTGGTGGAATCTCCTGATTCACCATGTAACACACCCTTATTTCCTTTTAAGAAAGCAAATGGAGAGTGGCGTATGGTCCAAGATTTACAAGCTGTAAATGACATAGTAATACCAAGGGCACCTACGGTGCCAGACCCAGACACTCTGTTGAATGATTTAAAACCTCAACAGAAATATTTTTCTGTGGTAGATATCAGCAATGCATTCTTTTCTATACCGATACACCCTGACAGCCAATATTGGTTTGCATTCACATTTCAGGGGAAAAGGTATACATATACACGACTACCACAGGGATATTGTGAAAGTCCGACAATATTCTCACAAGAAATGGCATGCAACTTGGCGGGATTTACCCCACCTAGAGGCAGTCAGATTTTACTTTATGTTGATGATATCCTGCTGGCGGCCCCCACCCAGCAAGTTTGCAAAGAAGATACCGTAGCGCTATTACAATTTTTAGCCACTGAGGGACATAAAGTAAACAAAAATAAACTGCAGCTTTGGAGAAAACAAGTTAAATACCTAGGATATGTAATATCCAAAGAGGGTAGGACATTAGATGAGGACAGAAAAGTAGCGATTTTACAAGCACCAAAACCCACTACCGAGAAGGAAATTATGTCCTTCCTGGGTACGACTAATTTTTGCCGAAGCTGGATTCCAAACTATGCCTTGGAATCTGCACCGCTGACTAATCTGATATATAAAAAGCCTATGGCAGCATAGGATTTGTTACAATGGACACCAGAAGCAGAATCTGCTTTCTGCAAACTGAAACAGTTAATAGCATCCTCATTAGTTTTGGGCTTACCAAACTATCATAAACATTTTTTCCAAACTGCAGATTGTAAGCAAGGTTATATGACATCAGTGTTAACACAGCAGCATGGGGACAAGCAATGCCCTATTGCTTATTATTCATCACAACTAGACCCAGAGGCACGATCTTTACCCCACTGTGTACAAGCAGTAGTTGCAACTGCGATGGCAGTACAGGCTTCGGCGTCAGTAGTTTTGTTCCACCCTCTCACATTGAGAGTGCCTCATGCAATCACGATTATTTTACTGCAAGAGAAGGTAGCATATCTTTCCCCTGCTAGGCATCTTTCCTGTATGACTATATTGTTGAGCCAACCTCATATGACAATTGAACGATGCACGACTTTGAACCCTTCTACCTTGCTCCCAACCCCTGCAGATGGCACACCACACAGCTGCCTGCAGGAGATTGAGCAAAAGACACTGCCTAGAAAAGATCTTATGGATGTCCCCTTGGATGATGCCGAGGTGACATACTACGTGGATGGCTCGTGCAAAAGGGGTCCTGCAGGACAGAACCTAGTAGGATATGCAGTAGTTTCTGATACTGAGATTATAGAAGCAAAACCCTTAACACACAATTTATCGGCACAAGCAGCAGAATTGATTGCCTTGACATGGGCATGTACCTTAGCAAAGGTTAAATGTGTGAACATTTTTACTGACAGCCAGTACGCTTTTTCTACTGTACATGTTTTTGCGCAACAGTGGAAAAATCGAGGAATGATAACATCTACTGGCAAACCAATCAGTCATGCACAGTTTATTTTAGATCTTTTAGAATCTATTCAGTTACCTCAGAAAGTAGCTATTTGTAAATGCACAGCTCATACCAAGCAACAGGATAGGATTTCAAAAGGTAATGCGAGAGCTGATACAGCTGCAAAGCAGGCAGCCTCAGAAGTATTTCTTTTAAGTGAGGAATTACAACCCTCTGAGATTTTAGACTTAGAAATGCTAAAGACAATGCAGACACTTACTACGCAGGCTGAAAAACAAAGATGGGTAAAATGAGGAGCAATTCTCGAAAAGGGGCTGTACATCTCTAAAGAAGGGAAACCGATATTACCATCTAATTTGTTTAGATATGCAGCTTTGTTGAGCCATGGGCAATGCCATGTCTCAACAGGGGGGATGGTACAGCTGGTGAACCGAGTGTTCACGACATATGGATTCTTAAATTATTCTAAAAAATTTTGTTTAATGTGCCACGTTTGTAATAAACATCATGCACAAGGGGCGTTAAAGCCCAAGCAAGGGAGTTTCCCTACACCACCGTATCCGTTTCATACTATCTGCATGGATTTCATAGAATTGAACAAATGTGAAAATAAGAAGTATTGTCTTGTCATTGTAGATATGTTTTCCAGATGGGTGGAAGCCTTTCCGCCTAAAAATCCAGAGGTGGCTACCGTAGCAAAAATTCTCGTTAAAGAAATCATCCCTAGATTCGGCATTCCGGAAAGGATCTACAGTGACAACAGTACACACTTTGTGAACCAAACCATACAACAGTTAAGTAAACATTTTGGTATTTCTTTAAAAATCATTGTGTAT
>NC_056735.1:806663723-806762964 GCF_019279795.1 Protopterus annectens | reverse complement strand
ATCTGAAAAAGAGGACTATATCTTGACAGACCAAATAAAAAAATTAACTGTAGGTCAAGACCTCTTGTTTATACTGGGCTAGATCTGAGTGTAGATTTGGAAAGACCCTAGAGGTAATTTTATACGGCACTGGTGGAATGCACTCGGCAGCATTGCAGAAGTGTACACGAGTCAGCTGTCAGCAAAAAATGCTTTACACTAAAGCTACTGAAGTGTAGAGCAAGCAATGATCTGTACATCGATGCATTACAGTAAGGAAGACTGATGATTGGCAACTCTTCTGTGCCTATTGGATTACATGAAAACAGTTTTAATAAAGGATCGGCACATTGAAAAGCTTTGAACTTACTGGGGAAGTTATTGGCTCTGACAGTGTTTTGTTAGAAAAAATCGGAACCAATGCAGGGTTGTGTTTGTTTTCCCAAGGGAAGGAAAATAATGCTGGGAAAGGTCAGGAAGCAGTAGATTTAAAGAGCTGAGGATGGGAAGGGGGTGTGTATGCTGACGTCACATGAAGGGCGTTACTCCTAGCCAGACTGAGAGCGGGACGCTCCTGCAGCTAAAAAAACAAAATTAGAACAAAACTACTGGAAAAGGTGCAGAAAGAGAGACACAGATACACTTTACTCCTCTTAAAGTATACATTGGTCGAAAAAAAATATAAAGTGTTCTGGAGGCTGCATCTTTGACACTCTCCCTTTAATGTTCATGCCCCTTGTAAAAACCAACATAACTTCTTTGCCGCTTTATATCCCATCTTAAATAAATTCCAAGATTATTACATGATTCTAGGTGGAGATTGGAACACTTATCTAAATCCTGACCTAGACAAAACAAGTTCTAATCCAAGCATTTTCTGGCTTGTTAAACTTGATTTATGCATTAGTAACTGTATTTAGAGCACAGCCTAGAGCTGTTTATTGAATTTCCTGATTGCACTTACTTTTAAAATCGTTTTTTTCTCAAAACTTGCATTTTATCTGTCTTTGGCCTAGCACTGTTCTTGAACTGTTTGTAAGTTTCTGTGAGGCCATTTTTTGCTTGGGCTAAAGGGAAGTCTCTCTGTTGATCAGTGGCAGTGAAAAACATTGAGCAGCCTGCCTGCCCCTGTGGGAGTGGTTACTGACTTGAAACTGTAGTTTTATTGGCCATTTTGGGTCAATTCCAAAACTCCTTCATCTTCCTCTCTTAAAACCTGGTTGCCTTGTGGTTTTGGCATCTTTTCAGGCTTGTTGGCTGTTGGTGAAGCACCCACCAAGAAGAGAAAATGCTGTGAGAAGAAAGGAGCCACTTTTGAGATTTTAAGTATTTTTCCTGTGTTTATTTGCTAAGTTTTTCTGCATAGCCGCCTATTTTGAGCATTTTCTGGCTTGTTAAACTTGATTTCTGCATTAGTAACTGTATTTAGAGCACAACCTAGAGCTGTTTACTGAATTTCCTGTTTGCACTTATTTTTAAAATCGTTTTTTTCTCAAAACTTGCATTGTATCTGTCTTTGGCCTAGCACTCTTGTGTGGGGTCATTTACTGCACTGTTATAACTTGTTGATACTTGTGAACCTCTGCTATCTCTGAAAAAACAAAAAAAATCTTGCTTTTTTCCCACTTTTCTGAGATTTATAAAAAGTTCAGTTACAGGCTTGCTGTTCTTGAACTGTTTGTAAGTTTCTGTGAGGCCATTGTTTGCTTGGGCTAAAGGGAAGTCTCTCTGTTGATCAGTGGCAGTGAAAAACATTGAGCAGCCTGCCTGCCCCTGTGGGAGTGGTTACTGACTTGAAACTGTAGTTTTATTGGCCATTTTGGGTCAATTCCAAACTCCTTCATCTTCCTCTCTTAAAACCCTCTTTTGCGCAGTTTTGCTCGTTTTTGTGCATAGCGCAACAGTGGGCAGCGCCGCCTAATTGGGTTTAAACTATTCCTGGCTCCACAAAGTCTGCTCTTTACTTTTACCCTTAGAACTGCTCTATATGTCAATTTAAACACCATATTCTCATTCTAAGGCCCTTCACTGGTCCAATTAAGTAATCCTACAAGTTAGCACTATTAAACCATAAGCACTACTTACTCTTATACTCTATACGATTACCCTGTCCTCTATTGGTCCGTCTTAAATTCAGTTTCCCTATATTACACTAGCATGTCCAAAGGTCAGTCAATGGTTTCCTCTCCAGTCCAGCTGGTGAATCTGGGAATTTTGAGGCAATGTTACAACTGTCTCATGTACACGGACAACCCTCTCCTCCTCCAAACAGGTTCAAATATATGTGAGAGATGCAACTATTCAGCCAAACTGGAGGCTGAGCTCTCTCATCTCAAAGCTGGTGTAACCAGTCAGGAGGAGAAGGTAACCTCACACAAAACAATTCCAGTATCACATAGTCCCACCACATCAGCGAACCAAACACATAAATACACAAAAACATACTCGGAGGCTCTAAATAAAAATCTACCTAAGCAACAGAGACCTCCAAAGCAGACATCCAAGCAAATGCTACCTCAAAACAAAACACGCACAACACATAGCCCACAAAGTCAGTGTGCCAAGCAGCCACAGCTCTTAAGGCTGAATAACACACCTGATACTCTTGTAATAGGTGACTCTATTGTCAGACACACTGACGTCCCACTCACCAGGCTGAATAAAGAGAAGGTCACGGTGAGCTGCCTGTCGGGTGCTAGGATCCGCCACATAATGCAAGCACTCAGGTCACCCCAAAGCAAATACAAATATGACTCAGTCATTGTACCTGTTGGTGTGAATGACCTGAGATGTACCTCCCTGGACTACATGAAAAGAGACATAGAGGAGCTCTCTGATCATGTAGCCCAGGCTGGTATGACCCTGACCTTGAGCAGCATCTTACCCTCACCTAGAATGATGCCACAGTACAAAGACAAAATGATCGATTTTAACAATTGGCTAAAATTTTGGTGTCATTCAAAGGGGATCCAGTGTCTGTCAACCTGGGATGACATGCTCAACAAGCCACGTTGCTTTGCTAGGGACAGCTTGCACCTGTCACCACTGGGCTTTCAGATATTGGCAAAGGCTCTTGCCACCCCCATAGTGCCTTTTTTAGGCAAGGCTCAAAAGTCAAACCCACCCCCATAGACAGCACAAGGAACAAGAAACTAAGGGTAATGCTGCTAAACGCCTGAAGTCTTAACCTCAAGATGCACGCACTCAAAGCTCTCCTCAGTATGGAGAACATTGATATCTGTGCAGTGACAGAAACCTGGTTCAAGGCTCCAGAGAGCACCCCAGCACTACCAGGCTATACCTCATATCATGCTTTTCGGCCCCAATACCCGGACCGAACCATAAAAGGAGGGGGAGTTTCCATATTTATCAAGGATATCCACACCTCCAGGTTAGTGGCATTGCACAAAGTATCAGAGACCATCCATGTGCAACTAACAGTGGGCAAGACTGCTTTTCAGTTTATAGCATCCTACAGACCACCCTCTCAAAGTCAGGAATCCCGCTCGGCTTTCCTGAAAACATTGGAGAACATGAAGATCTCTCCGAAAACCATTATATTGGGTGACTTCAACTACCCAAACATTGACTGGGAGCACTACTCAAGCCCCAGCACCTTAGCCCAAAGGTTCCTGGAAATTATAAACTCAAATGCTATGGAACAACTAGTCACCACTCCCACAAGAGGGGACAACATACTAGACCTGATCATTACCAACATGGGGACCAGAAGTATATCCCTCATTGGTAAGATCAGACCATAAATTAATTTCACTGGATGTCCACATCCCAGCCCCACCCCCAGCCCAGAAAATCACAATGAAAAACTTCTCAAAAGCGAACTTCTCACTTCTCAAAACTGAAGTGGAATCCTTCAAGGCCCCAGGGCCAGTGGAAATGACAGCCCAAACTGCAGAATCCTATATAAACGCATTCTACGGACATCTCCAGGAATGCATGTATCATCCTATCCCAAACAAAACTAAGACCCAATCATCCAAAGGCAGGCGTCCAGTCTGGTGGACCCCTGCCATAAATAAACTCTACAACAGAAGGAGGAAGCTACTACATGATAGAGCAAAATCCCTAATAGGGAAGGCATCTCTGATCAGTACTAGCAAAAAATTACGATCCCTCATAAAATCCTCCAAGGCCAGCTTCAAGAGAAAAATTGCACAGGACACCAAAGGCAATCATAAGGCTTTTTTCAGTTATGTTAGAAACCTGGGATGCAACTCCCAGACTTGTTCTGAGTTGATTCTAAAAGACAAAAAATACACTGAACCCACAGACATCACCAATATCCTGGCAGACAGATTCAGTGCAAACTTCTCCACCCCCTCCCCCCCAAAAGAGCAAGTATCTATCCCAGCAGAGGGCTGCCTTCCAAACATCTCTGATGCTCAGGTGAAGGCTGCCCTCTCCAAAGCAAAAACCACTGCTTTCATGGGACCAGATGGCGTCCCAGGTTGCGTCCTACATGAACTCCAAGAGGAACTAATCCCACAAATAAAACAGCTATACAATCTCAGCCTCACTACAGGATATGTGCCCACAGAATGGCGTACAGCAACAGTGGTCCCACTCCACAAAGGTGGAGCCTCTATGGACCCTGGAAACTATTGCCCCATAAGCCTGACTAGCTTAGTCTGCAAGGCTATGGAGAGAATCATCATGGAGCTCATAAACAAAGACATTGGGGACCTACAGACACTAGATCCTACCCAGTTCGGCTTTGTCAAGGGCAGATCCTGCCTTTTGATCCTGGTTGACTTCTTCGAAACAGTCACCAAACCATAGATGAAGGGAAGGTAGTCCACACAGCCTATCTGGACCTTGCAAAGGCATTTGACACAATCCCCCACTCGGGCATCATAGCAAAGCTATCCAGCTTAAATATAAACCCCTATGTCACAAGATGGGTCACAAACTGGCTCAAAGACAGAACCCACAGAGTGAGAGTTGCTGGAGCAATGTCAGACTCGAAACTGGTCACAAGTGGCATCCCACAGGGTTCTGTCCTGGGGCCACTCTTGTTTGGTATATACTTTTCCGAGGTACAGGCAAATGTGGGAGGACTATGGCTCACAAAGTTCGCAGACGACTGCAAACTGGGCACCATAATCAACTCTCCAGATGACACAAACATCCTTCAAAAAGGTCTCACAGAGACAGATAACTGGTGCCAGCGCCATGGTTTAAAGCTAAATGCCAAAAAATGTATAGTCATACCCTTTGGCAAAAACAATGTGCCCACAAATTACCACATAGGTGGAAACCCATTAAGTACAGAGAAAGTTATTAGGGACCTGGGGACCCAAGTTGATAGCAATCTCTCCTTTGAAAACCACATTGCCAAAGTGGTTAGAAAGGCATTCTACATAGCCCACCTCATCACGAAGGGTTTCACATCTAGATCAAGAGAGGTAATCGTGCCCCTTTATTCATCCCTCATCAGGCCCATCATAGAATACAATGCCCCTTTTGGGATGTACCTTACCCGACACCTGCAGTAATTAGAAAGACCCCAAAAGTATCTCACCAAGAGGATCAAGGGTCTCAAACAGATGCCATATGCTGCTCGGTTAAAAAAACTCCAGCTCTACTCAGTTGCATACCGCCTACTTCGAGGTGATCTATGCCTGACATACAAAGCTATGTCAAATCCAGAATTAATGGACATGCTCCACCTCAGTAAATCTAAATCCCTTAGAGCCACACGCTCGAGGGGCTTGAACCTCAGCACAGAAATAAATAAAACTTGCTGGAGGGACAGGTTCATAACCCAGAGGCTCCCTTCGCTCTGGAATAGAATTCCAGTTCATGTGAGGCAGAGCACCTCACTGAATCTCTTCAAGAAGAATCTCGATAGGTGGATGGGGGATCGTTGGTTTGTCCCAGGGATTACTCCCGTGTCACTATTAGACAGAGGCACAGTAAACTAAACTTTAAAAAGGGCACATTATACTCAAATCAAGGGGTGGCGTAAGCCATACAGACTCGGGCTAGGCTTATAATTGCCTCATGGCAGATAGCCTAGTATGAACCTATGAACCTATATAATAAATAAGCTCACCTAGCACTAAGAGAACTTATTCAGGATTACAAATTATATGACCCTTTTAAATACGGTGACAGTATAAATAGATCCAACAAATTTACTTTTTATTCCCGGTGCCACAGAATGTGGTCAAGAATAGACTTTTTCCTTATTTCAGACGCATTTATCAAACTTGCCCCAAAAATGGCCATCCACACTAGATACCTCTCAGACTACTCCAAAATTACTTTAAACCTTAATGGAATTACAATGAATAGCACTATGAAAAAAGGATACAATTGGTCCTTGAACCCCAACCTTTTAACTAAAAAGGAAATAATAAATGATATTCAAACCTTACTCAAATCATCCCTATCTAACATCCTTAACTCTCAATTACCTTTGGATATTGAGTGGGTGGGAATCAATGCGCAAATTAGGGGAATACTTATTAAGAAAGCAACCTACTATAAAAAAATCCACCTTAAGGAAGAGCAGGAATTAGAATCCAAAATTCAAAAACTTGAGAATGACCTATTAACAAATTATAAAGCTCAAACTGAAACCGAAATCCTGAAACTTCAAAAAGACCTATACCTATTACATAACAGCGAGTTATCCTTCTATGAAAACAAAATCCTAGCTAACTATTCTAATGAAGTACAAATACCATCTAGAGCACTGGCCAGAATTATAACCCAAACTAAATCTCCCTCACAAATATCAGAAATACTTTATGAAAACAAACATTACACGAATATTGAAGATATTAACAAAATCTTTGAACAAATATATTCACTGACCTATGCAGACCAAATATCAATAGCCACAAAAGAAGAAAGAACCCATTTCCTTCAAAGGCTCGATTTCCCGAAATTAGATTTAAAACAACAGGAAAGGTTAACTGAACCTATCTCTACCAACGAAATAACCCCAACAATTCAACAAATTAAATCACATAAAGCTCAAGGCCCAGACGGCCTCACAGCTGAATTCTATAAAACCTTCTCCCCTATCTTAACTCAAATTCTATCCCATATACTGAACTATATAATAAACAATAAAATCAATGGCCTGCACTTTAATGCATCTAAAACTATTTTTATACCCAAAGAACAAGCTGACCCAAGAAACCCAAATAGTTATAGACCTATCTCACTATTAAACACTGACACTAAAATACTAACATCCATACTTGCAAACAGATTAAAAAACTTAATAGATAAAATTATTTCCCCCCAAACAATCTGGTTTTACAACACTCAGACAAACGAGTGATAACACATTAACTCTTAATACTTTAATCTCCCACGCTAAACACTCTAACCTAAATGTATATGCTCTAATTATCGATGCCCATAAAGCCTTTGATAGAGTAAATATAGAATTTTTATTTCAAACATTGCTTACTTCAATATTCTGCAAAAGTTCATCCAGATCCTGCAAATTCTATACAATAACCCCTATACATCTCTATACATTAAGAAAACTTGTTCAAAGAGAATTGCAATTAAAAATGGAACTCGGCAAGGATGCCCTCTATCTCCTATACTCTTTAACTTATATCTTGAACCACTCTTCTTAAATATCAAACAAAATATTTATCATAACCCCCCAATAATATATAACACCAAAATCTTCCTCTCAGCCTTTGCAGATGATTTAAACATCTATTGTACTACACCAATCTCAGATGTAGACAAAATATTATCTGCTACAGAACACTTCTCAAAAATATCAAATTACAAATGAAATCTTAAAAAAACTAGAATATTTCCTTTAAAAACCCCTAAACCATTCTCGTGTTTACCCCTAATAGGAAAAATAAAAACAAAGGAGGTAATCAACTATTTAGGTATTACTTTTTCAACAAACAACAAAGATTCCTACTCAAATAATATAACCCAAAAATGGCAGAATATCATTTTAGACCTTAACAGATGGAAAAATCCTAAACTACCTTTCCTGGCTAAAGTCTTAATAATTAAAATGAATGTATTACCCAGATTACTTTATATATTCATGAATACTCAATTAAACTTACCAAATAAAATTTTTTAGACAAATTCACACTTTGATCGCAAAATTTATATGGGATTCTAAAAACACCAGAATCTCATATACTAAACTTTCGATCCCAAAAGCTAAAGGTGGCTTAGACCTTCCCAACTTTGAGATTTATTACCTAATCACGAATGCCAATAGAATTCTGCATATAGCGGAACATAACCCAAAAAACAAAGATTGGTCCCCAATGTGGATAATAATATACCAAAAACATATCAAAAGCTTGGATATTAACCCCAAAGCCCTACCTTTTCTAAATACCACATTAATGAAACCGCGCAGTATACTAGAACCCTTTAAACACTCTATCTTACTAACTCAAAAACTCTTTAAACATTTAAATTTAACACAAGCTATGATGATGTTAACAACCTTTGCACAAAATTCCCAACCTTAAAATAAACAATCAGACCCTAAACCTAAATCCCTTTCCTAGATTAATTAATATAACCATTCAAGATATATACCCACTTCTAAACAGTTCTATACAAGAAATGAGGAATCAAATGAACCTTCCCAAATCCTATCTAGTAATTCTAAGGCAAATTAAAGAACTATGTTCCAGCTATCTACAAAACTGCAACATAACCAACAACAATTTATTAACTTGTAATTCCCTATGGAAGACCATCCTCTCAACAAAAAAAAATATCACTAATTCATATAAATTAATTAAAGTCATTAAATTCCAAAAAGACATACTTGTTACGGACTTTTGGAAAAAGAATAATCCATCCATTGATAACTTTCAACTAATTCAAGCAATTAATTTAACAAATAAATCCATACCCCTTAAAAAACTGGCATTCACCCAACTCATGATTTATAACAATGCATATTTCACTCCTGCTATTTTACATAAATTTAATTCTATGAAATCCCCTCTTTGTCCACACTGCAAAACTCTATCGGCCGATATACTCCATCTATTCTGGAGCTGTAAGTGTGTATTTACATTTTGGAACTCCCTTAAATTTCCATTACAAAAATGGGCTATCAATCATCCACACTCAAATGGGAATTTATTCTCCTACATATCATACCAAATAATATCTCTAAAACTTAAGCAATTACTATGATTAATCTTTTTCTCCTAATAAAACTCTATATAGCAACCAGTTGTCTTAACCTAACTATCTTCTCCTGGGAGAATTTTAGATTAATGGCAACCAAGCATCTCTTAGCCCAAAATATTTTAATTGACAAGGGGAATAAAAACATCAAACACAGGAAATTATGGGAACAAACCTTTAATATTATTCTGACCTAGCCCATTACAATATAGTAAAATTAACTACATATAAAAGGTTCCATATTAACCTATATCTATAGCCCACAAAACTTTTCTTATTTTTCTTCTCCCTCCTTTTTATAATGTGTATTTCTAATCACAATAACTCTCATTGAACTGTAACAATTTCTCTCTTGAGTATTGAACGCATCTATGTATATAGTGTAAATAGTATTGTTTGATTGTTTTACTTATGACTGTACTACCAATAATGTATAATAACTTCCTTTTCTGAAGTGGTGTTACCTTTATTTATTATACTATGTTTGTTACCTTATATCAATGAAAATAATAAATAAAGAATTTTTGGGGAAAAAAATTAATCAAGTCTTCTCGTAGGATTTTATATACAGGTGATATGCTTAATTTATGTTCAATGTTCATAGAACTATACCATATGAATAGTTGTATCAATCTTGATATAATATCAGTTTCCAGATTTATTGACACTCTCACTTTATTTTCAGCAAACTGTCTTAAAGATTGAATACAGAGCCAATTATCTTGACAGACATTATATCTGGCTAAGAGAAAGTTCATTGGTTGGATGTTCTTATTGTCTATAAACTGGTGCCAAAACTTTAGATTATTCTCTTTAAGATTCCGCATCTTATTGATATTGAAGGTATCTAGGCAATCTGGTGTATAAGCTATGGAAAATGTAATGAGAAAGGTGCTCTTTAGACTATAATTGTTGTCGATTATATTTTTGAAAATATAAAATATTTGGTTTATACCATGTGAGAAGTGGCTAAATTTCTTATTCTATAAGCAATATTCATGGAGTATCCAAACTATTTTGTTAGTTCCAAAGGTTTCCTTAAACTAGGTTCCTGAGTTCTCAGAGGAAGTTATATGTATTTCATGTAGTTGTTTCCAGCTAGAGGTGTATATGGATGAAATCCAGTGTAGTATTATCTTAATAATAACAGATTTGGAATATAATTATATGTTGGGAAAGCCATTCCTATTACTGTCCCAGGCTCTAACATGCCATTTATAGGCTATTCTTGGTTTCTTTGGGAACCATAGAAAAGTTAGTAATAGGGAATCCATTTGTTTAAAGAATTTCTTAAGAGGAGGTAAAATCAATGATTGTACGTAAAATAAAATCTTGGGCAAAATAATCAATCTGAAGTTGTAAATCTTTATTTATACTTTACAGATAGGACCTCGGTTCTGTCCTCGGAACCAAAATGGCCATTTCCCAGCTCATGCAAGCCACAAACTCTCAGCTAAGAACCTACCCACAATGCCCCTCTCCTAGATACTCCAGATCTCGTTTGCCGTGCTCCTGGTGAGACATGTTTAGCAATCTCTCTCAAGCTAAGTAGTAATTTGTTGTTTTTATGACAGTTTTTCTTCTGAATTTCAAAAATGTTAGTCAACTTAGTCTTTTTTCACTGTCGCCTATAACCTAGGCCTATTTCCTACCCTTTTATTTGGTAATTTAAAATTTTACCTTTTTTTGACTGTCCCCCTATCTTGTATTTGACAGGCTTCCTTTACTGGTGGTATTCCTTAAAAAAAAAATTCTACAGGATAGTATTGTTTCTTTTACCATGTCAGACAAAGTTAAAATGGATTTTAAACAGTGTGACAAGTGTGGACGTAAGATGCCTAACTCAGATACACATGTCTGTTGTGTCTACTGTTTGGGCGTGGATCATTTGAAAGCTGATTGTGACATTTGTGCTGGTTTTTCTAATTGGACACTAACAGAACATAAGAATAAACTTATTTTAAAAGGTTTACTCAAGATACCTTTCTCGGAGGCTCTATCTGGTTCAGAGGTCTCACCCCCTCCTAAGACCAAAAAATATAAGGAAAAACAGAGTCACTCAGTCCCTGCATCTCTGTCAGTTAGGGAACTGAGTCCATCCCATGCTTCACCGGCACCCTCAGCGCAGACCTCTTCATCACCAGGATCTGTGTTCTCTCCCTCGATGCCGACCATGGTATTTACTCCTATCTAGGTTCCAAACACAGCACCTCTGACTTCAGTGCCAAATTTGGCTCCTACATCGGCTCCGATTACTGTTCATGCCTCGGCTCCATCCCGGTCCACGGTGCCGACAGCCTCCTCAGCTCCATAGGCTCTGATGACTGTGCATACCTTGGCACCATCCCTGTCCATGGTGCTGACAGCTTCTGCGGCTCCATGGGCCTTGATGACTGCACATGTCTTGGGACCATCCCAGGCTATGGTGCCGACAGTTTCTTCAGTGCCATTGGCTCCAAAACCCGATTTCATGCCAAGGACTAGATATTCTCCTATCTATGATCCTTTCTAGGGGCAGAGGTTTAGTCCCTTTCTAGAAAGACCTGATTCCCCTTCTGCAGTCTCTTTTAGATCAACTAGGAGTATTTCTGAACTAGACTTAGTGCTGGTTGTAGACCAGATTCTGGTAGCTAGGGGATTGCCCATTCCAGCTAGACCTCCTGTCCCCCTGGCTCAGAATCTTCAATCTCATCTTCCCCTGCTTATCCCCCTCCAGCTCCCACTTTGGTACATACTGTCTCAGCTCCAACAGCAGTGCCTTTCCTGTTGGCACCCATCACCCTTGCAGCATCAGCTTTGATGAAGCTGATGCTTTCTCAGAGCGGTGCTTGGAATGTCCGTACCTTGGTACCAAATCCGACACCTATTTTCTCATTGGCACCATCTATGCCCATGGTTCTGACAGTTTCCAGTTCTCTCATCACCCCTCAACTGGAATTAGTCTCAGGTGCTCCTTCTGCAGAGATGATGGATAAGGCCCTTCACTCCGAAGGCTCACAATCAGACCCTAGGACACCAGTATCAGAACCCCCTGTGAATACAACCCCTTCTCTGGAATCCTCTTCAGAAGATCCCACTGGAGAGCCACCCTGGAAGAAACGGTGAAAGAGGAAGCACCTTGACCTCCCAGAGGAATCTATCACAGAAGACACTGATTGTGATGAAGGGGAAGAGTCCCCTCATTCTCTCCCAGATGATGTTTCATTAGGAGACATTCTCAAAATCCTCAAACAGCAGGAGGAATGGAAGTACTCTAACCCTTATTCTGAGGAATCGGTGTTTCAGCAAGCCTTCCATACCTGGCCATCTACTTCCTGGGTGACCTCACCAGCAGATGATCTAGTTAAACTGATTGTGCAGCATGCCTGGGAGGCCCCAGATAATGTAGAACCTGTCGACCGAAAAACACAAAATGAAATTAAAAAATACACACCAAACAGCCAGTACTTCACCAGTATATTCCTTTATTGTTCCAACGATCTGGTACCTCGGCAGTTCGCCTTCAAGGATCACAATTCACTTCATCATGGCAATAAAATTATATACCATTTGAATAGAAACAATTAATCAATTAATCAATTAAAGTTTCAGTTCAATAAAGGAAAGAAACTAATTTAAAGTGACCTCTAGAAAAACTTCAAAAATCCATAAATATAATTTATGTGCATATATACATATATGCATATATATGCATATATGTATATATATTTTAAATGCATGTTTTGTATTTGTTTTTTATTTCTTGTTTTTTTTATTTATTTTTTATGTTTTATACACACATATTGACCAAATGAATAAATATAAACAAACTGAACTATGTTTTATATAAATATGTCAATATCAAATTGCTAACAAATAAATAAATACTTTATATACACACAAATGTGTTTATAATATATAAATTCATACAATGACACTATGGTCAAAATAACAAATATGGTTAAATACCCAATTCCTGATTTAAACCATTTGGTTTTAGTGTGTTGAATTTTAATATCATCCTAGTTTCTAATTCTAACAATTTACTGACTAAATTATCTCCCCTTTGAATAAAAGGTTTCCCCAATATATTAAATCTTAAACTGTCATATCGACCACCATGTATATCAATGAAATGTTTGGCAACTGGACTAAATTGATTCAAGTTCCTTATATCCTTCAAGTGCTCCAATATTCTGACTCTTATCATCCTCTTAGTTTGTCCTATATACCAAATGTTAGTGCAAGAACAACCCAATATATATACAACACTAGTTGATCTACAATTAAAAAAATGCCTGGGAATATGATTTACCTTGTTAATTAACTTCACATTAATCACCCTGTCACACACACTGCAAGATCCACATGCAAAAGTGCCCACTTTAGTAGAAATAGGTTTCTCCTGATTTAATAGATCGTTGTTTAGTAATTCTTTTAGATTTTGTCCTCTCTTATAGGAAACATTTATATTATATGAAAATAGTTGACCTATTCATTCATCATCACTTATTAGATACCAGATTTTTTTGACCAGTGATACAAATTTACTAGAGAAAGCTGTATATTTAGTTACAAAAAATATTTTCTCTACATCTTTTTTCATTCTCACTGGATGTTGGACATTTGCCCCCAACCTTGTTTGTGTGGAACTTCTTCCAACTACATTATCCCAACATCTTAATAAATGATTATTATTATACCCTCTATCTAATAATCTAAGAAAAACTTTTTTTTAATTCATTTTCTACTTCATCATCTATGCTGGTATGATCATGAATTCTTTTAAACTCCCCATGTGGTAATGCATTTATCAAATGTGGGGGATGCATGCTGGTTGCATACAAAAACATGTTCACAGATATATGTTTTCTAAAAGGTCTAAATTCTATTTTATTCTCTCTTTCAAATAAAATCACATCAAGAAAAATAATTTCATTTCTATTGACCTCATAAGAAAACGAAAGATTTTGTTCATTATTATTTAGCATCTCAAAAAAATCAAAAAATTCAAACATGTCCCCTCTACAGATGAAAATTAAATCATCAATAAAACGTTTATACAAAACCACATTATGTTTGAAAAAATCAGTTGAATAAATAAACTTTTTTTCAAATGAATCCATGTAAATCACAGCATATGATGGTGCATAAGCTGCACCCATTGCAGTGCCTTTCACTTGTAAAAAATATTCTTTGTTAAATAAAAAATAACTATGGGTCAGACAAAATTCCAATAAGCTAATTAGAAAACTGGTTCTGGGTCCATCACCTAACATGTTGAATATCGACTCAAGTCCCCATTTAGTATCAATGTTAGTATATAGAGACTTTACGCCAATCGCAACCCAATAATAATCATTATTCCAACTAATTTTTGATATCTCATTAATAAGTTCTTGTGTATTGGAAATATGAGCTGCTACTCTATTCAAATATGCTTTCAATTGAAAATCCAAAAAGATGTTCACATTTTCCAAAAAAGGAGCCTACCCCTGACACAATAAGCCTCCCAGGAGGTTCCATTATATCCTTATGGATTTTAGGCAACGTATATAGAATGGGTGTAGTGGTTTTTTTAATATACATTTTATTAACATCAGCCTGTGTAAAAAACCCTAATCGTTCGCCCTTTTCCAATAGAAATAACAATTCTTCATTATATGTTTTTATAGGGTCACTTTCCAACTTCCTATATTCTTCACAATTCAACAATAGTTTATTAACCATCTTGCAATAATCTTTTTTCTCCATAATGACCCAATTTCCACCTTTATCAGCACATTTAAAAATGTACTCATTTTTAAGCTTCTTCAAATTTTTTAGGGCCAACCATTCCTCCCTGTTCAAATTAAACTGCTTTTTTTCTTTACAAAATTCCTTAAAGGACATCTCTATTTCCCTGAGGAGGATTTTTTGAAAAATAGAAATTGCAGGCACTGACATATGTGGTGTAAACTTGTTGTTAATGTTCTTAAATTGAGGCATCACTAGTTTACCATAACCAGTTAAGAAATTAATATTTGCATTTGTTTGTTCATCAATAGATGTAACAGCACTAACATTTGGTTCATCACATTCATAATTATAAATAGATAAATTCATCAGGCTCTCATCAAATTCAGAATCACTGGAAGATTCACTATAACCTTCATTCGGAACTGAATCCTGTTCCACAATCCTTCCAAAGTACACTTTAAGCAATAGTTTCCTAACAAAAACTTTTACTTCAAAATAAATATCAGCAAGGGAAGGAAAAATAGTAGGAACAAATTTACTCCCTTTATGTAAAACCTTTAACATTTCATTGTCCAAAGTTAAGCTAGATAGATTAATACAGTCTAATGATTGCACATTGTCAATCACTCTATCAGACACAGTCACTGTTGTCAAACCTTCATTTGTAGCGATTTCGCCCCTTTCTTCCATTTCTTCCATTTCTCCCCTTGTTTGAATCGCCACTTTGAAAATCTGCACCCATGGATGTAGAATTTGAAATTCCATCAGATGTTTCCCTGTCTAAAACTCGATTAACAGCTACAGTCCTGGCAAAGGAAACATTTTTTGCTGTATTGCGTTCCGTAGAGGAAGCGGAAGAAGCAGACAAGCCTCTTCGTTTACTGCTCCAAGTCCTGCCCCTTGACCTACTACGCGTAGGTTCACGCTGCCAAGTGAACAAAACACCTGTTTCATAATCTTTGAGATCGCAAACAAGTTTGTTCTGTTTCCTTTGCACAATCTCAGTCTCTAATTTATTAATTTTCTCATTAATATTAATGATTTGAGTTCTGTAGCTGGACTCAGCCACCAGCTCATCTTGTAACAATAAGATCTCATTTTTTAATTTTTCATGAGATCTTTGATTACGTTTAACCAAGATATGTAGCCAACTGGTAGTACACGAAAGGGAAACTTGCTTCCATTCGTCAAGTAAGTCAGACTCATCATCAGTA
Organism: Protopterus annectens; assembly: GCF_019279795.1. Lineage (NCBI taxonomy): Eukaryota > Metazoa > Chordata > Ceratodontiformes > Protopteridae > Protopterus > Protopterus annectens. Next base: position 806,746,873 of record NC_056735.1, on the reverse strand, counting down.
AAAGGTGCCGCTGGCAATTTGTCTATACGTAGACCACGGGGAGTGATATTTAAACTAATGTACTTCTCCAGCAACCGAGTATCAAAATAAAGAGCAATTTCTTTAGCCATTAATCTATTTAGCTGAGCAAAACGCCCATCAGCATCATTATCAACCCCCAAATTCCAGGGATCCATATTAGTATATTTCTTATCACGTTCAGTAACCATATCTGAAAACAGCATAGCATCAATTGAGTGGCTCTGTTCAGAACTTTCATTACGAACCGACATAAATGAAAAAGAAAGTCTCAAAACTGGTGAAAGTACAGCTTGTGCGAAATGAAAACAACCAAAAAACACAAAATGAAATTAAAAAATACACACCAAACAGCCAGTACTTCACCAGTATATTCCTTTATTGTTCCAACGATCTGGTACCTCGGCAATTCGCCTTCAAGGATCACAATTCACTTCATCATGGCAATAAAATTATATACCATTTGAATAGAAACAATTAATCAATTAATCAATTAAAGTTTCAGTTCAATAAAGGAAAGAACCTGTCCCCCGGAGGCCGGACAATGTTTATCTACACCTGAAGACCAGCCCCACTGGTCCAAGCAGCTGACAGTTGACTCTACGGTCATGGCGGCGGCCACCAAGAGGGAATTGGCAGAAGACAGTTCCACTGTTCATCCTCCAAATAGAGAATCCTGGATCATGGACAGACTGGGGAAATGGACTTATGCTTCAGCGACCTTCACCATTCGGTTGTTGAATTATCTGGCACACTTTACTTGCCTCCAAAGAGACTTAATTTCTGAAATGGCTTCCTCTTTGGTGGGGGTACTGCTTGATGAGGTATATGATACTGTCGCCTTACAGCTAGTTACCCTTGAATCCATCTCAAACTCCTCGACGCGTTTGATATCTCACACCACCGAGGGGGCAGCCCAAGCAGCCGCATCTGGTGTTGTCATGAGACATAATGCTTGGATGTGGTTGTGTGATTTCACAGACCCTTTTAAATCTTCCTTCGTTAACGTGCCTGTCGATGAATCTGGACTTTTTGGTCCCAAAGTACGTGACACACTTGCACATAATGAGAAAGATGGAAAGACCTTGTCTGCTGTGGGCATACGTTTTCCAACCCTCAGAGACCCTACTCCAGGAACCAGAAGGGGGGATGGATATGGTTCAAGAAATCTCAAGGATCCTTTTGTGACATCGTGGTGAGCAATCCTCCTGGGGCAGAGGGGGCTACTCATATGAAAGACAACATTTTCAGGGCAGAGGGGTGTCCGCATAAACCAGGGATCCAGTGATTCATTCTCCAGCAGACCCTACCAGCACTCCTGAGCAGCTGCCCAATTGCTTTCCTCTGGAAGCAGTTGGGAGTCATTTCTCTCTGCATCTACTAGCCGAGCATCTTATTACTACCGATGTTTGGGTGCAGAGAATAATATCCAGAGGCTACCAAATACCCTTCAACCTAACTCCCAGACCCGTCAAATGAATCCCCGATGTACCACCCAATCAGAGGGGATTAGCAGCCTTATAATTAGAAAAACAACTAAGAAAAAGGGTCATCCAACCAGTCCCACCAGAACAAATAGGATCCTGGTTTTATTTGAGGTTCTTTTTAGTGCCAAAAAAGACAGGGGACTGGAGACCAATCCTGGATCTCAGCCTACTCAACAAATTTATCAAACCTCAAAAATTCTAGATGGTCACAGTACAGTCCATTCTTCCCTTCCTAGGGAGAGACAATTGGATGTGTTCTGCAGACCTACAGGATGCGTGCTACCATATAAAGATGGATCACTGCTCCTGGAGGTTTCTCCACTTCCGGCTGGGAGCCAATCACTACCAGTTCAGGGCACTGCCATTCGGTCTCTCATCAGCCCCCCCCCCAATGTTCACCAAATGTTTGGCAGTTGTGGTAGCTCATCTTTGACTACAAGGATTCCAGGTGTTTCCCTATCTAGAAGACCGGTTCCTTACTGCTCTGACCAGGAATCTTCTAGTTTGCAGCCTTTCTTACACTCAAGATCTCGCTCTCTGCTTAGGGATTACAATCAACAAAAACAAATCTCAGCTGTCTCCAACAAAGACACTGAAGTTTATTGGAGCGGTCTTCAACACAACATCCTGCCAAGCTTCTCTCCCCCCTCACAGGCTTTTGAAAATAAGACACCAAATTCAAGTCCTTCTGCCTCACACGTTTGTACCAGCGTGTCTTGTACTGCAACTCTTGGGCTCCATGGCAGCTGCCATTACTTTGGCACCACTGGTGAGACTGCACATGAGAATCCTGCAGTGGCTCCTCTCCGCACAAAGGTCATTGTTAACCCACCCACTCAACCACATGATACGTCTTAAGAGCCATTGCGAGGAGGGAATGCTATGGTGGATGGAGCCACAAAAGAATCTTTAGTGTCGACCATTCTTGTCTTCCCCAACCCACAGCCACGGTGACCATGGACATTTCTCTTTTGGGGTGGGGGGGACATTTCCAGTGAAAGACTGTCCAAGGCACCTGGACCCCCCTCAAGGCCAACTTGCACATAAATGTCCTGGAACTGAGGGCAGTTCTCTTAGCATTGCAAGCGTTCCATGCATCCCTGCCTTCGGGGACCATTGCAATTCAGTCAGAAAACATGTCAGTTGTCTGGTATATCAACAAGCAAGGCAGAACCAGATCTTACCCCCTGTGTTGGGAAGCCATGAGGATTTGGCGCTGGGCGATAGCTTCCAATCGCTTTCTTACAGAAACCCACATTACTGGGAGCTCCAACCTTATTGTGGACAATCTGAGCAGAAACAGCCTCACGAATGGTCCCTCAATCCTGTAATAACAGCTCGGATCTTCCAGCATTGGGGCAATCCTTGCTGTGACCTGTTTGCTTCCCCCCTGAATTACAAATGCAGGAGCTATTTTGCCTTGATTCCCTCTCAGGGGGAATCACAGAGGGATGCTCTAACACACAATTGTCTCCCGGGTCTTCTGTATGCCTTTCCCCCATTTCCCCTCATCCCAAAATTTCTCCAGAAAGCTCAGAAGTTGAAAAGCAAAGTGATCCTCATTGCTCCCTACTGGCCACGTCAAGTCTGGTTCCCTTTTCTATGGCCTCATCTGATTCACAGTCCGTGGATCCTGGAACATTCCCAGGACCTGTTATCCCATCCTTAGGGATTGATCCACCCAAACCTGCACAGTCTCAAGCTCACAGCCTGGTTCCTCCACTTCTAGTGATTGCCAGACCACCTGACATTCCATATCCTCTTCGTGAAATTCTTCTGGCCTCACACAAACCTTCCACTAGAAAGTTTTTTTCTAATAAATGGACTAAGTTTTCTATTTGGGCCAAAGATCAGAACTTAGACCCTTTCTTTATGCCTATTCAAAAGATTCTGCAATACCTAACTACTCTCCTGCATGCAGGAGCCTCAGCTTCAACGATCACTGTACATTTATCCGCTATCGCTAATTTTCAAAATGGTCTGGAAAATTCTTCGATTATGTCACACCACCTATGCAAGACTTTTTTGAAGGGAGTATTACATGTTAAACCTCCAGTCAAGCCTCCCTTAGATCCCTGGGACTTGACTATGGTGCTTCAATCTCTTACAGGCTCTCCCTTTGAGCCTTTTGATTCATGTGAGTTAAAACTTTTGTCTTGGAAAACCATACTTCTAGTAGCACTCACCTCAGCAAGAAGAGTATCTCAGCTGCAGGCCTTGAGTGTCAAGAGTCCTTACTTGATCTTCCACATGGATAGGGTGTCCTTTCGTACTGACCCTTCCTTTTTGCCCAAGGTCATTTCTGTTGTTTCCATTAATCAATCTATTGACCTGCTGGTTTTCTTCCCAAGGCAGTCTAATAGAGGGGAGTATCTTTTGCACACCCTTGATGTGCACCGACAGCTTTGTTGTTATTTGCACAGGACTAAATATTTCAGGAAAACCGACCAATTGTTTGTGGCCTTTGCAAGACCTAGATTGGGTAAACCTGTTTCCAAAGTGACTTTATCCTCTTGGCTTAGAAACCCCATTACCTTTATCTACCAACAGAATAAGAATAAGCTACCCTTACCTTCCAGAACAAAAGCTCATTCTACCAAATCAATGGCTACCTCTGTAGCTTTTCATTCCAGAGCCTCTATGGATGACATATGTGCAGCAGCCACATGGGCAAGACCTCATACCTTCATATCTCATTACAAATTGGATTTGTCCTCCAGGGGACGAGCATCTTTTGGTTCTATGGTGCTCAAGAATATCCTTCCTTAGGGCCATCCAGGACTCAAGTAGCTGGGGACTCGATCCTATCTGTAAAGTATGACTAGAGATTTACAACTTCAGATGAAGAAGTTATGTCTTACCATAACGTTCCATCTGAGATGTAGATCTTTATTCATTCTTTACTTCCCGCCCTCCTTCCCCCTGCCTGGACTCCTGGTAGATCTCAGGTACTCCTGGTTAGGGTATTTGCTCAGACAGAGCCTCCTACTTTTTCTATTACTACGTCTTTACCTAGGGCGGGCAAACTTGATCTGGAGTATCTAGGAGAGGGTCATTGTGGGTAGGTTCTTAGCTGAGAGTTTTTGGCTTGCACGAGCTGGGAAACGGCCGTTTCAGTTCTGAGGATGGAACTGAGGTCCTAACTGTAAAGAATGACTAAAGATCTACAACTCAGATGGAACGTTATGGTAAGACATAACTTCTTTTTTTATTAATGTAAGTCTGTTTTCCATGGTGAAAAACATTTTGTTCTACTTTTTAGTCAAGTCACTGATTATAGCTACCAGTTTAGTGAAGTTAAATTTAATAATCTCATTCCATTTATTCTTAAAACTTATTCCTAGATAATCTATCTTATCATTTTCCCAGTTGAATGTATTGTATTTTTGCAAATTGCTATTTATTTTCTTATTAAGTGTTTTCGTTTTATTTTGATTAAAATTGAGCCCTGAGATTTTTCCAAATAGAGTTATGGTATTCATGATATGTTGTAAAGAGCTTTCTATGTCACTGGATGTTAGTAGAATATTGTCAGCAAAAAGCTGAACTTTTGGACAGTATCCCTCATTAACTTGAAATCCTTTGATATTTGGGTCATTTCTAATAAATGAAGCAAAAGATTCCACTGATAAAGCAAAAAATAATGGGGTTAGAGGGCAACCTTGTCTAGTTCCCTTATGAATTTTTACTGGGGATGATAGACATGAACCTATCTTAACAAATGCTTTAGAATCACTATAAATATTTAATATCAGTTTAGTCAAATCTGAAGTAAAGTTAAATTCTTTAAAGATTTTTTGTAAGTATGACCAACTAAGGGAATTGAACGCCTTATCAATATCCAGACTAATAATAGTTAATTGTTTCTTGGTTTTGTTTGCAATGTCTATTAGAGATAGTAGCGTAATAATATTGTCATGTACTTTTCTGTGTAAAATAAAGCCAGTTTCATCAAAGTGTATTAGATTGGGTAATACATTCTTTAGTATTTTGGCCAGGATAGACATGAAAATTTTATAATCAGTATTTAACAATGATATGGGTCTATAGGATGAACATCATTGGGGGTCCTTACCTTGTTTCAGAATAGAGGAAATTATTGAGTACTTCCACGAGGGAGGGAAAATTAAGTCTTGTTTAACCATGGAGAATGTGTTTAATAATAACTTCATTGTGTGCTCTGGAAGAATTTTATATATTTCTGTGATTATCCCATCTAACCCTGGGGCTTTATTATCCTTCAGATTTTTAACTTGTTCTTTCACTTCTGCTAAGGTTATTTGTTTATTTAGGGTACTATTTTGTTGTTTTGATAGTTTAGTCTTGATATTTTCTTGTAGAAGTGTATCTATTACATCATCTGAATCTAGTAATGATTGCATGTCATTGATTGACCAATAATGATTTCTAAAGGCTTCTAACATACCTCCTAAATCAGTTGTTCCTTTTACTGTGTTATTATTCTTGTATTTAATTTCATTAATGTGATTTTGTTTATTAATTTGTTTGGATCTGATAGCTAGTTTATATAAATCTCGGGGGTTTACTGAATACGATTGTAGTTTAATCTTTTCTAAGCTTATAACAACCTTATGATTCAATATTTCTAAATATTTGTGGTTTAGCTTAGAAATTTCAGTAAGTACTACTTTATCATTTGATTTTAAATTTAGTTTCAACTTATCTATTTTGGCTTGTAAATCAGAAAGTTCTTTGTCCCATTCCTTTCTCCTTTGAAAATACCAAGCTTTAACTCCACTAAAGATGTGAACTTTTAATGCATCCCAGAGTATATCTTTTACTTTACCATTATTGTTGTTTTCCATAAATGCATTTATTTCTTTTAATAACCACTCTTTAAAACCTTTTAACTTAGTAACATAGGCTGGGATTCTTTAAAAAAATTATCATATCATATTTTTTCACAGTCAAGCTGAACAAAAAGGCATTGTGGTCAGAGAGTGGACATGACTGTATTGCAACATCACTTATTTTAAAGAGTGTTAGACACAAAAATCTTATCGATATTAGTTTGTGTGAAAATCAGAAAGAATAATGAGTGTATTGAAGTGAATTTTGAACTCTTAAATTATGTATGTCTCTAAAATTCATTGAGGCTATAAAACTGTTTACCTTTTTAGCTTGTGTCATTAGTTTAACCTTACTATTTTTAGAGGTGTCTTCATCTGATAACAAGTAATTGAAATCTCCTGCCAGAATAATTTCTCCCTTTGCATGTAAAGTAATGAGATCCAAGTATTTCTTCACATGTTTAGTTCCTAGACCAGGAATCTAATTTCTTATTAACTTCTAGCACTCCTAAGCTTAACATTCAGTCTTTATCTGAAAAAGTGTTTAAAATTTTAGGTAGTGTATAAGTATTATTCCATAGTATAAGAGTACCTCTCCTTTTGGCTCTAAAGCAGGAATCCATGAGAACTGTAAAACTGTTAAATGATAATTTTTGCAAATCCTTCTCCAGCAAGTGGGTTTCCTGCAAGAAGATTATCTGATTTCTGTGCTTTTTAATGAATTGAATTAAACCAGCTCTTTTGACGTTGTTATTTAAGCCTTTAATATTTAATGATAAGCATTTATATATCATCATTTGTTAAAGTTATATTTAGAGCTTCAATAATACCTTCCAAGTATAATGACTTGAAGTAATTCATGAAGTTATATATCATGGATGAGTCAAAAATCTTTAGAAACAAATTCTGAAACCAGTAACTAAGAAAACATATATACATGGAACCTAAAGATCCAGGTTTAGTTAATAAATTAACTAAACCACCCTTTAACACCATCTCACACACCAAAAACATACATAAATAGCTTCTGCTTTAAATGTAGTATATACAAACAGTAAAGCATTTCTAAGGTAACTCAAACAAATATGAACATAAAAAGTCCATCAGACAATCACAGTGGATTTGTATGTAATATTGTGTAAACCACTACTAGGTAATGGAAAATAAGGAGTCAGTTTCCCCAATTAACCTAGCTGCTTTATCAGCATAAGCTTCTAATACCTATATATTTTATACCTGTATTACAGTCTCTTGTGTTTATAACTATAGCAACACAGAAAAAAAGGGGGGCCATATGTTGGTCTATTAATACTAACTGAACAGAATAGAGTGACCTAGAACATTTTAACAATCCATTCCTACAGTGTATGTGGTCATACAAAAATTTGAATCCTAGTATCATAACTATCATTGCAACTGAGTATATTGCTTTAAATCTGCATCAGTGAGAATACCTAATATAGATTAAAATTGCTTAAGCATAAAAGTAGCAGAAGGAAAAGGAGACTCTATCCTATATATATCTTTGCATTCAGAATATTAAAGAAATTGGTTGTTTAAGTAGTCAGATATTAATATATTATCATTTAGGGCATGCTATCAAAGCAATGAATGGTATCCTGTCAGACTTCAGTGTTTCAAAGCAACAGACATACAGTAGCATTAAAATGAAATTTTCCTCATTAGACTAGTAAAATAATCACTCCATTAAGGTCCTAGCTTGTTAAAAATACAAACTTAAAGTGATTCCATACCTTTAGATGAATAAAAGATTAAAAATAAATTTACCAAAAAAAAAAAACCAGTTACTTTTTCTTTTAGTTTCATTTTCAGCTTTACTTCCTGGTTTCTGAGTCATACATGAGTTCAAAGGTCATGTGATGTCACCGCTCACTGTATTCTTGCTTCCAGCTTTTCTAGCTTGCTTCTAGTGCCCTGTAGATACTAGTGCCCTGTAGATACTTGTGCACATGAAGAAACAGTCACAGAGGCTTAGAAAAGGCATTTTGGTGAACATTTCAAACAACTAAGTTTTCTCCATTCTCAAGAAGCATAAAAAGTGCTCGAGCAGCTTTCACAGTGAAAAAAAAACATGAACGGCCCTTCTCTAAAAATGCTGGGAAAGTAAGAGTTTCCCCATAAATCAATAATTTACATCCCTTAAACTAAATTAGGTTAAGAATTAAAATTAGAGCATTTAATGTAAAGCACTGAATGTTGATATAGTACACTAAGAAATGTAAATTTTAAGTAAAGACATATATATTAATCATGATATGAACATCTTTCAAAAATGTCAAGAGGAAACAAAACAATCTTAAGTAAACCATCTCCTAAGGGCACTTTTGTTGTGGGGATTCCATACAGTGTAATCATAATAGATTAAACAGTAAACTCTAAAGTGTTATCCCACCACTAACACACATGAATGCTTTACTTTGGAAAGTATGAATTAATAGTAAGATAACATGACTTTTGTATCCCAAATGAATATATAATAAAGTTAACTGCACCCTGGTTATAGTAAACATATGGTATGAAAGAAAAAAAAATAATATATATATATATATATATATATATATATATATATATATATATATATATATACACACACATATGTACATACAAACACACATACACACACACACACACACACACACACACACACACATATATATATATATATATATATATATATATATATATATATATATATATACACACACACACACACACACACACACACACACACACATACATACATGTATACATACATAGATATATGCCTATGCCTATGCAAAAATAAAGACCTTTGTTTTGTATATGTATTCCAATAAAATATTATATAAAATAAAGACACTTTACCTTTGCTTTGTGTATATATGCCAATAAAACATTAAGTAAAGAGTTCTGCAAGAAAGTATTTAGTATTATTTGATAACAATCCTATTTGTATTTAATTTTTTAGTTGCACTTTTTTTGACAGTCCAAGTGTTCTTAGTTGCATGTCTTTTCAGACACTGTGTAGACCATTCCATGTCCTCTATATCAGTATTTTTTTCTTGTGAATAAGGTCCAAAGCCTCTGACTAAGAGCTAATGATCTTTTCACATTCTGGTAAAAATATTTTTATCCTGGAGGGAAAGATAATTTGTGCTTTGATGTTAACTTTTTAAAGAGATTTTATCAAGGGAACATATTCTTTCCTTCTAGATATGACAGAAGAAGTATAGTCATTGTCAAAATGAACAAGTTTGTCCTTTATCTTGATGGGAGAATTATTCCATGCAGACTTCAGAACCAAATCCTTATCTTGGAAGGACAAAAATCTAACAATGATGGATCTGGGGTTAGGAGAAACTGTTGCTGTACCGAAGGAAAGGTCTTCAGGAAGATTTAGTGCTGTTGGAAGCAAGTTATTAAGAAAATGTATCATATCAGTTCCCTCTTCCTTTTCTGGTACTCCATAGATTCTAATGTTGTTTCTCCGTGACCTACTTTCTAGGTCTTCCATCTTTTTTGTTAGTTTTGTATTCTGTTTCAAAAGAAACTAATTTTGACTTTCACATTCCATCAGTCTGCCATCCATATCTATTACAGATTCCTCAATAGAAGCAATTTGTTCAGAACGCTTTTTAGCCATTCCACTAAGAATGTCCAGCTGCTTGCTTAATAGTATCTATTTTATTCTCTAGTTTGTCCATGTTTATAGATAGTTCTTGAACAGAAGTTATTAATGTTTGCAGCTCCTTCTTTACCACACTGTCCTGATGAGTGTTCTTTGAGTTACTCATACTTGGATTTCTTGAGGAAAAACTTTTTGGCAGGAAAAAAATAATAAAAACTTATGTTTTAGTACTAATTTTTGAAAAACATAATAAAGGACCTATATCCACAAATCCTCTGATATACTTTTGGATTAGTATTTCCAAAAATTATATTAAATTTCCTGTCAGAATAAAAATTTTATAAGCAGAGATAATGTTCAGTGCTGCTAGCAGTCTGGCATCTTCCAACTCAGCAATACTGGACTTTCTCATCAACAGAAATCAAAACGTATGTGTGGGAAATAACAGTTCAATCAGTATTACATTCAGCATAGGTGTCCCTCAGGGCTGCATCCTGTGTCCTCTGCTTTTCACCTTGTTGACACACAACTGCATAGCCAAGCATGAATCCAACAAAATAATCAAGTTCACGAATGATACCACTGATGTGGGTCTTGTCAGAAATGGTGAGGAAACAGCCTACAGGCATGAAATGGAGCATCTGATAGACTGGTGCAGCAGCAACAATCTGGCCTTAAATTTAAGCAAGACCAAAGAATTATTAATGGACTTCAGGAGGACTCAGGAGATACATCAACCTCTGGAAATTAAGGGGTGGCATTGGAAAGAGTCAAAAAAGTTCTTGAGGGTACACATCTCAGATGACCTATCCTGGTCGACTCATATTAGCCACACAGTGAAGAAGGCACAACAACATCGGCACTTCCTATGGAAACTGAGGAAGGCAAACCTATCTCAGTCCATCCTCAAAGCTTTCTACAAGAGGACTATCGAGAGCATCTTCTCAAATAACATGATAGTTTGGTATGGTAACTGCAAAGCACCTGAGTGCAAGGCTCTCCTGAGGATAGTGAGGATAGCTGAAAAAGTCATTGGTTCCTTGCTCCCATCAATGAATGATCTGCATGTGATTCAGTGTATGGGAAGGGCTAGGAAGATAATCGACAATCCCATGCACCCTACCCATGGCATGTACTTCCTCTTTTCCTCAGGCAGGCAGTATTGCAGCTTACACTGCAAAACATCTAGACTGAACAGGAGCGTCTTTCCTCTATCCATAAGGCTGCTGAACCTGAATGCCTGGCATGGCAGTGAATAATTAGATCAATATGCCACTTGCTGTGAAGTATCATCTATAGTTATCACTTTGACAAATTGCTTCAATAATTGGTACAGTTAGCCTGATTTCTTTTATGGTATTACTTCCTGAATGTGCAATAGTCTGGAGTGAGTCACCATTCCATACATGTGCAATATGAACATCCAAATGTATCAGATTACAACTGATGAAGTGCAATATTCTAAACAATCACAATGTCTTTATGATAATGTCATAGTCTTTGCAATACCTACTAGTATAATATTGTCTAATGTCTTCCTATCCAATTGTGGTAATTTATTGTGTGTGCATTAGTCATACTGTCATTCAAACTATGTGTTTCATTGCTATGTCTTGCACTGGGATCAAAGCAATGTAATTTCGTTCAGCTTGTACTGCTGTGTATATTTGAGCAACAATAAAGTTTACTTTGGCTTTGACTTTGATTGAGGTATAGACCATCAAACCAGGATGTCAGAGATTAGAGTGCAAGAGGCAGAGACAAGCAGTGGTAACATGTCAAACATCCATCTTTTCAACCACATACTGTGAGATGATTTGTTGCATATGTACTTAGTTGTGGGTTAGCAGCCACCTGTGGCATGTCAAGGCCATTTGAGATGTGTACCTGATACCATAGATGAGGTAGCTTTTTCAGTAAGAAAACAACCCTATAAGAGTCCTCTATTAATTACATGCCTACAACTAGCTATAGGTATACAGATGTATAGCAGCATGTGCATTTACTGCCAGCAGTACCTGTAACTTCAGCTAGATTTCCTCACCTTGATCCATCCTAGTATGAAAACCACAGTTGACCTTTCACAAAGGAAACTAGAAAGCGCTCATCTGGTGTGAAGGGTGGGTCCAGACTAAGTCCAGCAACAGCTGCAGCTTAAAGTCAAGCTGCAATAATGCTTCCTAGCTCCATCATATGTTGGTGAGCTGTCTGCGGCAGGCTTTTATTGCACATAGATGTTCCCAAACAGAATTCAAATTAGTATCCATCTATGTCCATAGACATTCCCATTAACCACATAGGTATCCATGGTTAAATATAAGCATCTGTGACACCATATGATCCACTACAAGACATCTGTTTCAGCTTCATCAAAATCATGATATCTTTTAAGAAGAGTAAAAAGATAGTTGCTCAAAACCAGACCTTTACTTACTCATAGGTCATACATTTCTCATTTATTTGATGGCCAACCTGTTAAACAGAATGGCTTTTTGACCCTTTTCAACTATGACACAAGTCAAGTCCAGTAAAAAAAAAAAAGCAGCGTGTATAAAACAGTGAAATAACTAAGCATATGCCATACAGATTAGGCTTTAGTCTAGGATATATTTTAGGTTTTTTAACATGGGAGCAAATCGGTCAAGGGAATAGGGGCTATGAAGATCATAAGAAGAGATGTTTGTTACTGTGTTAAATAATGAAATGCATTGACAGAAGATTATGTAAAATATCTACAGGCACATTGTTCAGTTAGACTGTTTTGCATCTCACCCATAGAGGCTTCTCAGTTCTGCAAAGACAAAAATCTGTAATGCTGTGCCAAATTTAGAAATAGCTTTGTCATTTGCTTTGTTCTTGAAGCTACATATTTGTGATGTGATGACCTCATGAGATTTTGATCTGAGATAGCAGGGAGGACATTTTTTGATAACTGTAGCTAATTGTATTATTGTTGTAATCTGAGAAATGGTATAAAAACTCTAAAGACAAATCTTGCCTAACCTGCTAAAACCTGCATGTGTTTTTATCTTTAGTACTAATAACAAATAGGTGGGTCTGTAACACAAACGTGGCACATGGCTGAAGTTAGATAACACATACAGACCAGCAACACCTTCTAGCATATATCCACTTGACTTCCGTAGTTCCTTATGAGGTACTGACATTGTTTAGGGCTGTCATTTTTTAAACAAATGATTTGTCAATTAATAATAGTCATTACATGAAAGAACTAACTATTAAGATTCTTTCTGCAGAGTGCTGTGCAGTGGAGTTAACATTTATTTTCACTGAGATATATTTATATTATTATTTTCTTAACTAAGTGAGTTATATCACTATCAAAGTAAAATACACAAGTGAAGATATATGTAGTTATTTAAAAGCCTTTATGAAAATATCCTTTATTTCCATGCTTTCATTAATATTGCCAAACCAAGTAACATACAAGCTATTACATGGTGTCAGCTGAAAACTTACAAGAAGATGAGGAAAACTGCCACTCATACTTGCAATGCAGGTTATGCAGCTTGAGAAATTCTGAATTTGGAATACATGATTACATTTTTTTAACTATCTTAAAAACAAAAACCCAGAAATGAACTGTGCATTCATCATATAAATATTTAGGTCTATCTAGCAAAAGTGCTGTTGCTACTACTCCTGGGATTCAGAAACAGTGCCAGCGTGATCACAGCCAGCCCTCATCTGTTTACTGTTTGTGTGTGATGAGCACTGATGCCCACTGAACAATGAATGCAGCAAGGCTATCCTTTTCATGGCTACAAATTGGACTGTCGGAAAAGCAAGTAGGAGTTTGGTGTGGTTATGGGGAAGTGAAAGCACCAGCAGTGCCCATTTCTTGTGCTCACACCTTGATGATGATCTTCTTGATTGTGCCTGCACAGCAACAGCAAGAAATTATGTGACAGCCTTAAAGGGCTATGAAGATTGTGTGCTGATCTATTTTTTTGCTAAATTAAATTTTGGAAATGAGAAGGTAGGAAACTGTTGAAAAGGGGGAAGGAAACAACATGTAGAACATATGGCAAAAAATTAAGGAATGAGCATGATAGATGTGGGCAAAAAAGGATTTTTTGGGGGGATCAAGGGATATCATCTTCTTTCGGTCCCTGCCCAGGGTGTTCCCGTTAGGGGTCGCCACAGTGGATCATCTGTTTCCATTTCTTCCTGTCCTCTGCATCATGCTCTTTCACACCACCTGCCTGCATGTCCTTTCTCACCACATCCATAAACCTTATCTTAGACCTTCCTCTTTTCCTTTTACCTGGCAGCTCCATCCTTAGCATTCTTTTCCCAATATACCCAGCATCCCTCTGCAGCACATGCCCAAACCAATGCAATCTCGCCTCTCTTGCTTTGTCTCCAAACTGTTCAACCTGAGCTGACCCTCTAATATACTGATTCCTAATCCTGTCCATCCTAGTCACACCCAGTGCAAATCTTAACATATTTAACTCTGCCACATCCAGCTCTGACTCCTGCCTTTTTGTCAATGCCACCATCTACAACCCATATAACATAGCTGGTCTCACTACCCTCTTGTAGACCTTCCCTTTCACTCTTACTGGTACCCGTCTGTCACATATCACTCCTGACACTCTTCTCCACCCATTCCACCCTGCCTGTACTCTCTTCTTCACCTCTCTTCCACACTCGCCATTACTCTGAACTGTTGATCCCAAGTACTAAAACTCATCCACATTTACTAACTCTATTCCCTGCATCCTCACCATTCCTCTACCCTCCCACTCATTTACACACATATATTCTGTTTTAGCCCTGCTGACCTTCATTCCTCTCCTCTCTAAAGCATATATCCACCTCTCCAGGGTCTCCTCAACCTTGTCCCTATTCTCATTACATATCACAATGTCACCTGCAAACATCATAGTCCACGGGGCCTCCTGTCTGATCTCATCTGTCAACATGTCCGTCCATCACCACTGAAAATAAGAAAGGGCTCAGAGCTGATTCTTGATGTAATCCCACCTCCACCTTAAACGTATCTGTCACTCCCACTGCAGTCCTCACCAATGTCACACTACCCTCGTACATATCCTGTACCACTCTTACATACTTCTCTGCCACTCCCAACTTCCTCATACAATACCACAACTCCTCTCTAGGCACCCTGTCATATGCTTTCTCTAAGTCCACAAAGACACAATTCAACTCCTTCTGACCTTCTCTGTATTTCTCCAACAACACTCTCAGAGCAAACATTGCATCTGTAGTGCTCTTTCCTTGCATGAAACCATACTGTGATCACTAATCATCACCTCCCTTCTTAACCTAGCTTCCACTACTCTTTCCCATAACTTCAAGCTGTGACTGATCAATTGTATCCCTCTGTAGTTACTGCAGCTCTGCACATCACCCTTATTCTTAAAGATAGGTACCAAAACACGTTTTCTCCACTCCTCAGGCATCCTCTGACTTTCCAAAATTTCATTAAACAATCTGGATAAAGATTCCACTACCATTTCTCCTAAGCATCTCCATGCTTCCACTGGTATGTCATCTGGGCCAACAGCCTTTCCATTCTTCATCCTCTTCATAGCTGTCCTTACTTCCTCCTTGCTAATCTGTTTCACTTCCTGATTCACTATCCCCACATCATCCAACCTTCTCTCTCTCTCATTCTCTTTATTCATCAGCCTCTCAAAATACTCTTTCCATGTACTCAACACACTCTCCTCTCTTGTGAGTACTTTTCCCTCACTATCCTTTATCACCCTTACTTGCTGCACATCTTTCCCAGCTCTGTCCCTCTGTCTAGCCAATCGGTACAGGTCCTTTTCTCCCTCTTTAGTGTCCAATCTCTCATACAACTCTCCATACGCCTTATCCTTAGCTTTCACAACCTCTCTCTTTGCCATGCACCTCATCTCCTTATACTCATGTCTACTTTCTTCATCTCTTTGACAATCCCACTTCTTCTTCGCCAGCCTCCTCCTCTGTATACTCTCCTGTAGTTCCTCATTCCACCACCAGGTCTCCTTGTACTCCTTCCTCTGTCCAGATGTCACACCAAGCACTTTTTTAGCAATCTCCCTTACTAGTTCTGCTGTAGTTACCCAGCTATTCGGTAACTCTCCACTGCCTCCCAGTGCCTGTCTTAACTCTTCCCTAAACTCCACTTCACAATCACCCTTTTTTAACTTCCACCATTTAATGCTTGGCACTGCTTTCACACTCCTCCTCCTCTTCTTGATCACCAACGTCATCCTACAGACCACCATTCTATGCTACTTAACTACACTTTCCCCTGCCACCACTTTACAGTCTCCAATCTCCTTCAGACTGGCCCTCCTACATAGGATATAATCCACCTGTGTGCATCTTCCTCCACTCTTGTACATCACCCTATGCTCCTCCCGCTTCTTAAAATACATATTCACCACAGCCATGTCCATCCTTTTCGCAAAATCCGCAATCATCTGACCTTCTGCATTCCTCTCCTTAACACCATACCTACCCATCACTTCCTCATCCCCTCTGTTCACTTCACCAACATGCCCATTAAAGTCCGCTCCAATCACTAGTCTCTCACCCTTGGGTAAACTCACCACAACTTCATCCAACTCACTCCAAAATTTCTCTTTCTCATCCATCGCACACCCAACTTGTGGAGCATATGCACTAACAACATTCATCATTACACCGTGAATTTCAAGCTTCATAAACATCACTCTATCAGACACTCTCTTCACCTCCAAAACACTATTGGCATACTGTTCCTTTAGGATAACCCCTACCCCATTTCTCCTGCCATCCACACCATGATAGAACAATTTGAACCCACCTCCTATACACCTGGCCATACTTCCCTTCCATCTGGTCTCTTGCACGCACAATATATCAACCTTCCTTCTCTCCATCATATCAGCTAGCTGTCTCTCTATACCAGTAATACTGCCAACATTCAAAGTTCCTACCCTCACTGCTACACTCCTAACCTTCCTCCTCCTCTCTTCCTGCCTTCAGGCATGCCTTCCCCTCCTCTTCCCCTTCGGCCAACAGTAGCCCAATTTCCACCAGCACCCTGTTGGCTAACAGTACTGGTGGCGGTCGTTGTTAACCTGGGCCTCGACTGATATATATGTGTGTGTGTGTGTGTGTGTGTGTGTGTGTGTGTGTGTGTGTGTGTGTGTGTGTGTGTGTATGAGATGTAAGTTGGGGTAGGTTTTGAGGAAAGTAAGAAGAAGGTGAGAGAGTTATAGTAGGTAGCAGGGGTACGCACAAACAAACATAGAAGACAGACAAGACTTACAAGAGAGGTGCTGACGATGAAGAGGAAGACAATGGAGAAGGAGGAATCAGACACATAGAGGAAAGACAATAGCGATGGGAAGGACTGAACAACAAGCAGAGGCCCATATAATTAAAAAGGGAGGGGATCAATGAGATGGAGAATAGGATGTGGTGCACACCTGCCCTGCCAGATATGATCCAGTATGAGATTACTCCTCTCCCTGAGGAACGTTATTACTGGGTCCTGGCTCTGATATCAATCCCACCGTGGGGCAGGGACATCACTCTGAGTCACCAAGAAGAATGTCTAAAGACAGACAATTTGAGCATCCAGTTGCTCATTAATAATGCCCCCCACTATCTCCTCAAGCTGGCTTCTCATAATATATATCATCTTAACTGTTGCTGCTTCTGCAGGTGTTATTGCAGCACCTTCCTCAGGAATTGTGACAGTGGCTGCTGCTTGACCTTCTGGCGTGTGGAGGTGACAGTGGCATCTGGATATACTGCTGGCTGTGGTGTTGGTAGTAGTGGTGTAATATCCTCTGGTGGAGGTTGACAGGCCTGGATTTTGGCAGTGGTGCTGGTCTGGCTGTTGCATATTAATGTAAAAAAAAACTGGATGAGACAAAATAAAATAAATAAATGTATATAACAGAAAGGATAGCAGAAAGGAGAGTGAGGGAAAGATAAGTACAATGCAGTGAAAAAATGAAGGTAAAACATCTGAAAGTGATTGTTTTACCTGTTGTATAAAGCAAAAGTCATGAAACAG
Source organism: Protopterus annectens (assembly GCF_019279795.1). Classification (NCBI taxonomy): domain Eukaryota; kingdom Metazoa; phylum Chordata; order Ceratodontiformes; family Protopteridae; genus Protopterus; species Protopterus annectens. Next base: position 806,728,876 of record NC_056735.1, on the reverse strand, counting down.
TCACCATCTGTAAAATGATTGTGCCCATAAGCAACCACTGGGGGCCCTGAAACCCACAACTCTCATCACCTATAATCTCCAAGCCATTACATTTACAAACTGAGCTGCATTAGCAATTAAAGGGAAGACTGTAGGCAAACACACAGTAATAATGTGTAACACACTTGGCAAATTAAAGTGACAGCAATATCCAACTCCCAGATGACATGAATTCACAACTTTCACTGCATTTGCATACTAAACTACAGTAACAGCCTCAGAAAAGGCCTGCACTGAGACACTAATGCTTTGCGTCACTTGCAGAATGAAAAGTCTGCTAACTGGGAAACTGAACCCAATAACACCATTGCAGTAAGACAGCAGTGCCTCAACATGTTGAGCTACATGTATTACTACATGGAAGTGTGCAACCACTGACATATATGTAATCGACTCTATTCTACTCCCATTCAGCATTGAACATGCCTCCTGTATGTCAGTACTGTATATAACAAAATGTATGACCTATTCCCTTTTATGCTGAACACTCCCTATATGGGCAGTTGCATTTCCTAACATACCTGTTGCATTTGTAATAAACAGTTAGCATACCATTTTGACTAACATAGTGTTACAGGATGGATCATAAACAAGCAGTCAGTCTACAACACAACTTGCTTGGATGGTACGAATTTAGGTGCGGTCAGTGACACTGCTGGTACCTCATATGTATCTAACAAGTAAGTACTACTTTGTGTATTTGATAATATGGCCATCCTTACAAAAACATGTACCTACCCTGAGTACTACCATGACAACTGACGGCTTTGCTAACATTATAAGCTACAGTACTTGTAACATATACACTCACCCTGGCACTCCCTGAGGTATTGAAGCCTCTTCCTGTATAGCTGCAATATTCTTTAATCTGTTTAGGGGCTGCAGTGAAAAATGTAAAGTCTGTTAGGCATTGTATGGCAGACAGTGACAGCCAGCATGTGGTGGTTTAAGCCATGGCTTACTTACAGTGCATTGGTGATGACTGCTCCCCTCAACCTGGCCTGCATTAGCCTAGGAGGTCAGTATTTCTATGTTTTAGATCATCATAATGGCAGCATCATTACTCAACATTATGAGGTATGCCAGTGGCACATGTAACACCTTGCACCAGGCTGCTCCAGGCCTCTGCTTTATGTCACGTGCCTTGGTACTGCTCATCCAGGAGCCTTGGCCTAAAATGCTGGTTGAGAAGGGGGAGGAATATTTTTGTTTCCTCAGGACACCAGCTTTGTGATCTAAACTCCTTTTCAAAAGCCATATTTGGCACTGTAATAGTTCTCAAAGGGAAATGCCCCAAAATTTGTGGCCACACCAGGAACAATGGGAGGACATATACAAGGCTTCCAGTATGCAACAAAATCTACAATATTTAGGATTTTTGCTTGGATGTGTTTGCATAGGCATTTTTATACTTCAAATAGACTATAAAGTATTGTCCTCATTTAGATGGCAAATGTTGAAAGTGGGAAGGGGAAGAAAGAGGCAACTGGGAACATATGTTTTGGCAGTGTAATGAGTTAAACATTCCCAGCAGTGTACTCTGATAGAGACAGTGGGTGAGCAAATGGATTTAACTAAGGAAATGAGTCTTTCAGGCTGGGACACATGATCTGAATTGCGTAGACATAGTAAGGCCTTACTACATTTAACTCCGGTGGCTGCTAAAAAGCAATTAGAGAAGGGGAATCAAAGTCTAAACCAACAGTATTTGAAGTATTGAACATTGTAATAGAGATAAAAGAACTGGAAGTGGGATCTCTGGAAAAGGGAAAGGAGCAAATTACATAGAAATAAATGAAAATTGTTTGAACAATACATTCAGAATAATGTTCTGGAGTATGAAGTTTAAGGGGAAGGCCGAAACTTTGCAAATTATGTAATGCTGACTGATGATAGAAAAACAAACATGTGATGCATAATGTATGTAACTGAAAACATGTTAATATGGTTTGTTTTCTTTTATATAAATGTATGTTTGCCTGTGTCTTAACTGATAATTTAATAAAGGTGTTAAAAAAAGCTTGTGGGCACACCATTTTTTGCCTGTGCCATCTGTCACACAACTGTGGTGGGTAAGCCCAATAAAAGTAGTGTATGATATTGGTTATACATAATAGATAGATATGTGAAATATGTCAAACCTGTCTTTTGCTATATGATGAGAAGTAGCAGTGCTTGTTATTTGTTCCCACCATCAACAGTGTTCTGCTCAAAACTCCACATGCACAGTAGTAGGAAGGAGAAGTGATCTGGACTGGAGTGAGGAGCATTTATCTACATTTTTGACCAGATTAAATAGCATAAATGGGAGCACTGGAAAAAGATGAAAAGAGAAAGCAAGCAGACAGGTGAACATAAGGTAAAAAATCTAAGAAATGAACAGGATGGAGATGGGGAAGGTGAGTTAAAACTTGTTTTGTGGGACAAGTGCCCCTTTTCATGCATTAAGAGAAGGCAATTTGGGAAGTAAGAAGAAGATAGCAGGTATATGGTAGGTAGCAGAAGGCAGACAAGACAGACAGGGGATACAATAGCACAATATGGGAGGGGGGGCACTGGTAAAGGAGACAACAGGCAGACAGAGGGAAGACAATGGTGAGGAGAGGATTGTACAACAACAATGGTGTGAACAGATCAAAAGGGAGCAGGACATCAGGATGGGGGATTAAATGGTGTTCCACAGCTGCTATCTCTGCCAGGTAACTTACTTATCATGCTGGGTACTGTCACTGTTGGGGCATGTCTCAAATGGTGTTGACAGCACTGGACAGGAATACGACTCAGTGAGTTGCTGCAGGAGGTTTCTTACATGGCCAATTCAGGCATCTAACCTGTCGATTATCTCACATACAATGACTGCCAGCTGCCAGTGGGTGACAAAGCTGTTACTTCCGCTGGCACTGTTACTAGACGGTACAATGATCACAGAATCTGGTGCAAAGCTGTCTGTAGTGGATGTTGCTGGTAAGGCTCGAGGTGACAATGGCAGATTGGGACCAAGATGTTGTGGGTGCTCCTAGTGGTAGAGGTGCTGCTACTGCTGCTCCTGCCACCTATAGGGGTGAGCAGGTTTTGCCTGAGGGATGGTGCAGGTCTAGATTCCACTGGATTGCAAGAGGTACACACACAATGAAAAATTACCCTGATGTCTAAACCTTGGCCTTGGGAGTTAGAATTTAACACCTCCGTGTCAAAATACATATCTCTCAGAAGTGGGCAGCTGCTAGGAGGTCATACAGCAATAAAAACACTTTTACATTTGAAGCCTAGTAATTATTTCTGTTTTAAGACAATAGGAAAACCTCTAGCTCTAAACCATATGTCTGCTTACTGAGAGATAACACAATTGTGAAACAATTTACTTTTTCAGCTTATTTTCTTGAGGTTTTGCAAGTTAACTCTGCATATTCCAACTTCTACTATTAAAACATACATTTGCACACGTATATAGTTTATATACATTTCTGTTCTTTTCCAGTAGGGTACACTGTGATTACATTCTTGAAGCTCAGTTCATAACATACAGTTCTCTTACATTTGTAAGACAAGCATATGAATCATATTACTATTCACAAATGACATAATTATTTACAAAATTCCAGATAGCTGGGCTGGCAGTGTCACATTTCTATATAAATCATATTAATATTTTCAAGTGACATATAATTATTTACAAAATTCCAGATAGCTGGACTGGCAGTATTTCACTGGTGTCACACATGGCACTCATGTATCCCTGTATATGCTGCAAGACAGTAGGCACTACAGTAACTCCATTGCCATAAGATTATGCATGGAATTGCAACTCTTACCACAGATGCTTGGTGTGGAACATGCATGCAGAGTGTTTCTTGCTGGTACCCTGAAGTGTCCAGGCCTTGACGGCGATTTTAGCAGGTTTTCTCAATGTGCAAATTGAGTGATTCAAAAACAGTAATGAATTGAATCCTAATTAGCATAATCATTTCACCCAGCTATGTAAATTGTATGATATAAGGATGAGGGAAGTCCCTGAAAACCATCAGCTATGGAAGAACTCAAAGAACAGCAGTGTATGAAACTGCAATGGCTAAATCTAAGAGTTATTGTTCAGGACCCTAAAGCTCTGTTTGTATAAAGTAAGAGCGACTTCTACAGGTACATTTTGTCAAGTATGGCTGGCTGTGTTTAACTGTTATTGTATTTGTTGGCATAATTTGAAATACATTGGTCATTCTTGTAAGTGTTTTGGGAAGTTGTATTCAGTGGGGCAGTGCAAGGGAATACAATTGGGCTGAAGGCTTTTTAAGTATAACAGGAGACACACCCATCAATACATACTCAGAGCACAATTCAGTACATACTGGCTGGTGTTGAGATGCCAGTTTCAATACAAATATTTGCCTTTTGTATAGGTTAAATGTATGTGTCATGTGGCTAAGAGAAAACAGTCGTCACCTTGGTCAGTGTTATAGGTGTTGTACTGTGGGGGACACATGTTCAGTAACTATATGTTATGGACAAAGGGAAACTTGGTTGTGTAAAGAGGTTTAGGGCCACAAGCAAACAAGATATTTATATCAGTGTTTACCATCCAGACAGAACAATGCCTAAAAACAGGGGAAGCAGAAACACACTGCAGACTCTGGTGAAAAATAACATGAAAATTTAAAGTTCTCCAATGCAGAAAATTAAGTGCTACTTCAGGCCATCTGTCTCCATAGCCAATAGCCTGGATGCTGCTGACTGGGCCTACTGGGACCATGCTTGGAAAGATCTAGTGGTTGACATTAATGCAGTTGATGGCCAGAACTGTAGTTATGAAGAGGTGTGCATACAGAAAGTAGGATGAATGAAACAGCAGAGTTTCCAACCTCTATCAGACGCAGTGACTTCTCTACATGGTCCAACAATGCTGTGCTGGATATTAGGGAAGAACTATAGAGGCCAGCAAGACTATACAACTGCATATAAATCCTCTTAAACCTTGTCAAACTTATTAAAGCTGCCTGATTTATGGTATGTAGAAACATCAGGGATTCCACCTGCATAGCCATCTATACAAGGTATGGAATTAAAATATTTACCTTTTAATGTTAGTATCAATTTCATGTATACTTCTTGTGCAGGGTCATACTTACACAGGATATAGTGTTTTGATGTATTCACAGACGATTCTTTACCTGGCACTAGGATTGTTGCACTGCCACACCTGATGTTAGAGGATCTGCAACCTTTGATAATGATGGCTGGGATAAGCAGGAACAGTCAAGGAGTACAGAGTTTGTGTTGGACACAAAGAATGTGACTACTGCACCATGGACACAGCCTGTATACCCATTGACCCCAGTAGACACATACCACATAGGGAGGGCATGTTAAAGGGGGCACTAGCAGTCAAGGAAGTTTGGTACCCCCAAGCTGACACACTTCAGTATCTGCTCCTTACACACATGTGTGAAGAGGTAAATGCAGGAAGGTAGTAATGATGCTCACTTGAGACTTGGTTAACTCCTTCCCTCCCTCTGAGATTGGTGTATCAGTGGCTGTAATCCAGCACATTATTAGGGCCATCATGGAGGCATAGGCTGGTACTACTACTACAGCCATGGTAAAGTTAGTAAAGGTGATACAAGATGTACTTGATGACCTGTGGGAGTGCATGTCCCATATGTATGATAGTTTTGATGGACTATGTACTTTTTTTTAATTTCTCCAAGTCTTTTGGGTTTCTAATACCATGATGGGAATGAGTCCCATTCATAAGTCAAGATATAATTAAAGTTCATGAAATTAGTATTGTTTCAGTCTTTGATGTGCTTTTCTCAACATCCTCAATGTGCCCAGTAATGGCTCATTCTGCAATTCATACAGTGTTACATGTTTCTGTAACATATCTAAGTACTACTTTAAATTATTTTTTATAAGACCCATTGCTTCTACTATTACTGGAACTCTCTGGGTATCTTTCTTCCACATTGCTCTTGTTTCTGCCTGCAAATCCTGGTACTTTATGACTTTGTGTCTCTCTGTATGCAAGACACTGTAGTCACTGGGTGTAGTGATTTCAGTAATCAGTGCTATTTTTGTCTTCTTTTCATGGACTACTGTATCTGGTTTTCTTGCATCTATTTTTTGAACTGTTGGTAATGGATGATCCGATGTCATATAAACTTCATCATTTTCTATGATGCTTTATGGCTCACGTTTCCAGTGTTTTTCAGCTACTTCAGTATTATAATGTTTGCACAATCCCCAGTGCAACAATCTTGCTACATTATTATGCCTTTCAGTATAAAGTCCTTCTACCATTAGTATATCACAACTAACAACAAGATGTGCAACTGTTGTTGCACCATATGTATGTATGTACCATACTGGAATGTGTCATGTCCTCTCAAACTTGCCTTCTGATGTGAGGTGCCATTCACAAAGCTGTTCCACTGCTACCTCCGCAGATGTAAGTAACCACTGTCACAGTGGATGACCTAGATCATGCTCCTGCAGTGCTAGCACTTCCATAGCTACATCTGTTGTGGAGGTGTCTACACCCAGAAGAGGACATCCATGTGGTCACTGGAATTACAACAGTAGCACATGTCCTAGTACACATCATTCACAGTAATGCAGCTTGGCAATATCTAACAAGGGTTGGGCTACAACCAGTGCATTTCCTGGAACAGACAGTTCTCATGGATGGATGTTCATACCTCTACTATGCATGCCCTGAGCCTGTCCAGTACATTACTGCAACCACTGCTGAGGCTGTGTTCCGCTTGACACACACCACACACAAAACCACAGACTTCAATACAATACACCACACACACACACACACACACACACACACACACACACACACACACACACACACACACACACACACACACACACACACACACTGAAAGGGAATAAACACAAAATAGCATGCTTTACTTTAAAAATCCTCACCAGTCAAACATTTCCCTGTGAAAGACATCTGCATATGTGCTCCCTTCCCCACCTGTGCAAATGATGTTAATTGTGCCCTGCCCTGTGTACACTGCCACTTGGGTTGCCTATATCTGATGTGCAGTGTGAGCAGCCTATGCATGGGTAAGCACAGTCTGGTGTGGTTTTGTATGTATCACTTTTACTGTAGTGTATCTGCTTTACTCTTGCTTACTATGTTCTGAAACTATGTGCAAGCTACTGCCTCTTTGCCAGTGCCACAGCATACTGCACCGGCCTCCATCTAGCATGCTCATTCCTTGCTGGTAGATTCTCCACCATGTCCTTGTGTAATTCAGCCTCCACTGCCTCATGTACTGGGCACTGCTGATCCTGGAAGTGACCACCCCGCTATAACTACTTGCTAAGTATGATATTGTGTAAAACTGCACTCACTGAAGATATTTTTGCACATGTATTTGGATCATAATTTAGGGCACCACTGGGTGAATCCAAATAGCAAAAGCATACCTTCAGCAGCCTAAACACATGCTCACTGATGTTCCTTGTTTGCAACTGGGCATGGCTGTACCTTGAATCTGTTTGATTTTGTGGATTTCTGATGGGTATCATGAGCCAGGGTTCTAGGGCATATTCAGTATCCCCAATAAGAAGCCCCTGAAGGAAATAAGCACTCACAAAATGTGGTATAGGTCACAGTTGTACCATATATAGGAGGTATAATAATTGCCTGGGTGGTCTGCATACATATTGTAAATGATACCTGACAGTTAATAGAGTGATACCTCTCAACTGTACAGATTTTTGCAGAATGTCCAGATTTTTGCCTTATATTTTTGGTGTGTTCCTCCTAAAATCTGTACCTTTCTGGCAAATAGCTGAGGACTGAAGTCATTAAATAATGACAAACATTTGAGTTTAATACTCCAAATCCTTCATAAAATTCATGGTAATACAAAACCTATTATTCTATCAACTTTTTAAGTTTGTAAGAGCAATATTTAAAATCTGTCCCTATTTGTCCCCCCATCATTTTAGGCTTTGTTCAGATTTTTTGCTCTAAGAGGTTGAGAGGTAAAGTTCATGTACTGTGAGGCCTTTATTTTAATGTGAGTCAGTCTGTGGCCTCCAGTACCTCAGGGAAATGGCCTATATCATAGAAATCCCTCATGGTGTTGGCTGTCTCTTCTATGATATATAGAAATCATAAATACAACTCCCTTCATTCTGAGACACTGAATTGAGAAACTGATGGAAAATTCTTGAGGTAGATGCCTGAGATACCCCTATTGTATCCCTAGTAGGCCACTGATAGGTACCATTAGCTAATATATGTAAAGTCACACATACCTCTGAATTCACTGGCATAGGTACTCCACAACTCCCATGGGGCAGCAGATGTGACTGACATGTCTACAGTTTCTTGCATGGCATTCCTATCCATAAGGTAGTGGTCCACAATGTTGAACTAGTGGAGTGTATGAAACATTAAGCATAGTTGGATGACTCAGTGCCTTCAAGGGTAATGGTGCCAACCTCTGGGAAAAGCAATGTCAAAATGAGCCTCTTGCAGATACACATTTACTGATGATGGGGTATCTTGTAAAATTCTTTAGCAATTGCTTTAGCATGGACAAAAACATTTAGTTTAAATATGTAGTGGGTGCAGCTCTGTTGCACAGCTTTTACATAATTGCTCTACCATCTTGTTTTACCTCATTTGCATACCACAAAACACTCATTTTGTTGTTTACAGTCATATCATTATAGGGTCATTAGCATATACTATGACTGACCTCACTGCTTGGCATTCCTCACTTGTGGTATGTGTTTCACTGAATTGCACCTTGCAAATGGCCACTTGTTACACAAGTTTGTTCACTGCAGTGAAGCAAAGTTTTATGAATCCAGACTCAAGTGTTTAGGTTATAGAGTTGCAACTTATGAAAGGTTGTTTGTGAAAGTTTATAGGCAGTATAAATTCCAATATTTTGCATTATGATATATTATTGCATTGATGTAAAAGCTTTGTATATATTGACTTTTATCATTGTCAAGAACAGTTTTTATTGACTATCCGTGCTGTTCGTATTTTTTAAATAGAATTTACTATTCACTAAATATTTATGTTTGTTCAGATTTGTTTTTTTAACTTGCTTTCGAGAATGCTTGGAAATCTAAGCATGCCTATAGGCTGCTGGAGTGTAACATTTTATTTATTTATTCATGTAAGACTTTATTAACCAAGTAGGTATGCCAGTCTTTGGACCCTTTCCAGCTATGACCCAGCTATGATAACACAAAGAGCTACAAAGCAATAGCATGGTTCCCTACATGTGCTCAAGGTGAAATTGTTCAAGCATCAGTAGCCCTCCCCCCCCCAAAAAAAAAGACAAACGGCATAATGCTGAACTCTTTTTTTCCCATAGGAAATCATTGCCGTTGAGATTTTTAATTATGCACCGGCAATAATTCACTTCTTTAGGGAGATTTCTCCCTTCTTCAAGTTGCTACAACCATGAGATTAGTAGGTATAAGTGTTTGTGTGTGTATGTGTGTGGGGGGGTGGGGGGTGCTCTCCTGCAAAAACAAGAAAAAAAGAGTTTGCTGCTCTTTTGCATTTTGGGCATTTTATTCTTTACTTTGGAACATCGACTTTCAGGAAGTTGACATCTTATGGTAGAATCCAATTGAATCATATATCATACTGATAAAACATACTTCAGTGAAAATCATTCAAAATTTGTTACTTAGAACGCAAGCACATCAGACACCACCCTGAACAAATGCATTAATGTGAGAATACTGCTTAAGGTAATTGGATATTGCACAGTGTGCCAAAGTTGGTTTTATTGTATTAGTACCATGAGTGTAGATGGCCATCTTCACATTAGAAAGCACATCCATTTTTGTATTAGCGACAAGAATTTTGAGAACAATATTAAACTGAGGTACAGAACTTAGCAATGATTGTGTTTGATAACAAAGAAAAACAAAGACAAGATTTCTATAGATAGGCATGAATGTGATTAAATATACACACAGCTGTAGGTGAGATTTGAGGATTCATTCATGCGGGTTAGGTGTACTTAGCCTTTATTTATAAAACTGGTACATTTCTATGTGGTCTCTAGATGTTAGTGTTTATATTTTCAGTTGTGTGGTTTCCTCTGCTACTAGCAGTGAATGAGTTAATTTTGTTACTGGCAATTGGCACAGAGGATTATACCTGCGCACTGCAAACAGGTTGCTTCCTGTAGTCCAGGATTTGATACATCAGCTTCCATTTGCCTGCAGTGTGACTATGAGGAAGCTGTATAATCAGACATTTCTCCTGCATGACCCCTGAGTAGAGACAATTGTGATGTCCTTATATTCACCACTGCACTATTCATGATGTATGGGTTTCCCTGCAGTGGAAGCCTGATGTCTTGCCAGTCTACCAAAGCCTACCATTGCTTTAAGGTACATTGAGCGTCACCCAAATGCCCCTCGCATAGTGTAGGACATAAAGGTGACATTCAGGCTTACCATCATCAGAACTTCTTTGCCAGCCTGTTTGCCTACACCCGTTTTCTTCCACTTTTACTGCATTTTTGTATTTCGGTGATTACTCCTGTTTACTGAAGTCCTAACCATTGCAGATAAGTACCCAGTTTTTTTTTTTCTTTTTCTTGAATTTCTATGCTGTTTGGGGTTAATGTCATCCAGGAAGGGTAAATGCCAGTGTGGGAGACAGATTCCCCATTAAGACCACCACGATAAGTGCCTTATTTGCCTTGGAGCCTCTCATGATCATATGTCTTGTCTGATTTATAGCAGGCTTTTTCCCCTTTCCTTGTATGTTGAGAACTAGCATTTTAAGCTTCTTGCTAAAGATACAATGGAAGGAACTTCCCACCCCAAGGGTTAGCCATCACGGAAAAAGAAGGTGAAAAAGGTATGACTGAAATATTCTGCTGTCCAGCCTTTGCCGGGTTCTCCTGAGGTTGATATAAACCCAGAGGCTCATCTGGCTGTGTTGTTGGTTTTTCTCTGCCATGACCAGGTTGGAGGCTGGTGAGGATCTGGTGGGCGGCACATCTGATGAGGCTTTGCAGGCGTCCATTTTGGATATTCAGTGGGAACCATGGTTGATTGTTTCCAAGGGGTCAAAGGGCATTCTGCGCATTCTCCTTAGGGAAGAAGTTCCTACCACAGTTGACAAATACCGTCCTGAGTCAGAGCCTTCTCAGTTTTCTAGGGAGGATGTTCCCTTAAAGAAGAAACATAAAACTGAACATGCTTCTCCTGCTCCTAGGGATCCACAAAGTGAGTCATAGGCCTTTACTCAGGGGTTATTTAATTATTTACTGTTTTTAAGGCTTCCTCAAGGGGTTTCAGTTCCTGCTTCTCCTTGGTCCTCTTCTCCATTTAAAAGGCCCAAAGAACTGAATTCTTCTGAGGAAGAGTTGGATTCTGATGAAGAATCCCTTACTTACTCTACTCAGATTCCTTCTCCTTTGGACTATGGGCAGAGGAGGAGGAATCTAATAGCCCTGATAATCCTTCTGAGGAAATTTCCTTTGGGGACACAATCTCTAGGGTGATGGAATTTTTTTTAAGTAGGATCATGCTCAGGTCTCTGATATCCATAAGAGGTATTATGAGTTACTGCAGGTAGACTCTCCTGAATCTGTGACCATTCCTCCTGTTTTGGCTGCTTTACTAGATGTTTTTTCCAATGACTCTAAAGCACCTGATTCTCTGCCCCATGCTCCCAAGAAGCCTGATAGGTTTTATAGGATGATGAGGGTCATTCATTTTTGTTCTAATGTCCTGCTGATAACTCTGTGGTGTCTGTAGCCTCTGATAAGCCATCTCAGTTGTTTCCTTCATCCAAGTTACTCCCTTCTGACAAGGGCAGCAGAACCATGGATAGGTTGAGTAAGAAGGTTTATACTTCTGCTACCCTGGCTTTTAGGGCAATTAATTATCAGACCCCTATATCTAGATATGTGTTGGCTCTTCGTTCTCAGGCTTGTTAGCTTTTTTTCTGATCTTCCAGACTCTGAGAGTAAATCTTCTGCTCTTTCCTTGCTAGCGACTTCCTCTCAAGTAATTTCTCATTCTATCAAGTGTAGCTATGATGCAGCAGATGCTTCTTCTAGGGCTGCAGCTTTTGGTTCAGTAATGAGGAGGTATTCTTGGCTTAGGCTTCAACCTTTACCTGATGATACTAAGGCTAAGTTGATGGATGCTCCTCTGGATAATAAACTTTTGTTTGCCAAAACAGCTGCTGGTTTGTTTAAGTCTCTTGCTCCCTCAGGCCTTTCTGGTGTCTCTGGATCTCAAGGATGCTTATCTCCATATTCCGATCCATCCTCTTTTCAGGAAGTTTTTGCATTTCCCTGTTACTTCCTGGCATTTTCAGTTCTGTGCTTTGCCCTTTGGCCTTTCTACTGCCCCAGAAGTGTTCACCAAATGCCTTGCTCCTGTGATTGCTTTATGCAAGCTTCAAGGGATCCAAATATGTCCTTATTAGAATGATCTGCTGATTCAGGCATCATCCCCAGAGATCCTTTTGCAAAATCTTTGTTTTGCCATTTTTTATTTAGAGCCTGGGATCCACAATAAACTTCAAAACGTCTTCTCTGACTCCTTCTCAGGATCATGTCTTTCTGAGTTTCAGGATTCAGACGGTGCCAATGATGGCATCCCTGCCTCCTCCCAAGGGCTTAACTCTCATTTCTTACTTTCAAACTCTTCTTCCCCTGGCCTCCATTACAGCCAGGGAGTTTCTGAGGGCTCTGGGTTTCACAAGTTCCACCATTCCTATGCTCCCTCTGGCCAAACTCCATATGAGGAAGTTCCAGTGGTTTCTGAAGTCGGTGTGGCTTCAACATGTGCATCCTCTACACTTTACAGTTCCTCTTCTTTATCTCAACAAGGAACTTCTCTGGTGGATTCAGCAGTCGTCTCTGAATCCAGGGCTCCCTTTTCATCCCTCTTTTCCTTCTCAGGATCTGTTCACAGATGCTATAGATGTGGGATGGGGAACAACTTTTGCCTCACGGAAGGTACAGGGGTGTTGTCGCCTTGGAGCACATTAGTGTCAAACAATGACAGTTCTTATGCTGGCTCTTCAGACCTTTCATCCTCTTTTCTCTCCTTGTGTACTAATTCTTCTTTTATGCCTAAGTTGGTTAATGAGTTGTCACTTAATCAGTCTATTAATTTGGCCTACATTTTTCTCCTCTCTGCAATCTAACATTGAGAGGGTGCTGTATACTTTGGATGTGCATAGACAGCTCAGATTTTATTTTGGTAAGACTAAAGCGATAAGAAAATCTGTCCAGTTGTTTTTTTTTTCCTTTCATCCTAGATCTTTTGAATTAGGTGTTTCCAAGCAAATTATTTCTACTTGGATTTCAAAGGCTAATTCTTTTTGTTACACTTTTCATGGCAAGAGCCTCCCTTTCTCTGTAAATTTTCATTCTACTACAGCTGTGCTTTCTTCTGGTGCTTTTTCAATGGCTTAGACATTAACTCTATTCTTGAAGCAGCTACCTGGACTTCTGTGCATACTTTTACCAAACACTACAAGTTGGATGGTATCTCCAGAGCTAGAGCTGGTTTTGGTAATGCCATTCTTCATGGCATCTTAGAAGGCTCTACTGCTACTTCCACTTCCCAGGTTTCTTCTTCAGCTTTGGCACTCTTCCATACATGATGAATATTGCAGCAGCGAATGTAAGAACATAGTATAGTTGTGCAAAATCTTACCATAACAGTAGATGTTGTTGCCTTCGCTGCTGCTGTATTCACTCCCTCCCTACACCCCGCTAGTCTTTTTCCTTCCTGGATGTGCAGGTTCCCTTTGGTTTGCCGTGGACTGGTGTTCCTACTGGGGCAATCAGTTCTGAGGATGGTACACCTGAACATCACCTTTATGCCCTACGCTATGCGAGGAGCATTTGATGATGTTCAATGTACCTTAAAGCAATGGTAGGTTTTGGTAGACTGGCCAGATGTCGGGCTTCCATGGCAGGGAATCCCATACGTGATGAATACTGCAGAGATGAAGGCAAGGACATCTATTGTTATGGTAAGATTTTATACAACTGTACTTTCAGCGGGCTTACCTGGTTAACAAATTAAAAGCACAATAATACAAATAGTAGGAAAGATTTGCATGCTGCTCAGGTAAGGGCAATGAGATGCATGGCAAAGCACCAAACTATTTTGAACTGTTGCTCTTCTGCTTCTTGCAAAATAATGCAGTGCAATAATGACAAATGCATTATGTATTGTGCAATTACAAAATAATGCACAAAACACACTAATTAAGATATTTAACTTATGGATGACAACAAATCCTGCTGACAGTTATTATTGCATTTCTGCTGGCATTCCATGGTGGTTCTGAGACTATTATTTGTGAGTCCTGAAATTACAGGAGAAAGCAAGTTTTCCCAACACTAAAAGCATGGAATGTTGATCATGGAATGTTTGCCACAGGATACAACTTTTAAGCATTTAAGTTCTGTTAGCAGCAAATTTGCAGTTTCACAGTTCTGTACACACTGACAGACTAGGACTCATACAGCTACCAGATTAACTGATAAGGTAGCGTTACTGAGGATTTTGTCCACTGCCATCAAAGTACTTTATACGAAGAGAACATTATAGTCACCACAACAGTATTAATGATATAGTTTTATTTATTATGTGGTTCAGCTTTGATATTAAGATGTAGTTCAAGTCTTCTACTCAGCAAAGTCAGAATGCTTAGAGGTAATACAATAGGTACCTTAAACTCCTCATTAATTTATGATATGTAGTTACATGTCCTGGAAAGAAAGCATTTCCATTTGCCAATTTTATGGAGCGTTACTGATACACTATTTCTTGTGTACTTACTACATGATTTCCTTCTCAAAGGCTGTTTTTAAGTTTTGCTGTCTTTATGCATATTGTTTGATACAGTGTATTGTCCTATGTCTCATTTTAGGCTCTGTGGTACAGCTTTTTTATCCTACCTACAGTCCTAAATTATGCCATTTTCCAAAATCATAGATTATACTGTTATATGCAGAAGATAAAGCAGATGTACATTTGACATGTGAGCAAATTAATAAACCAACAACAAGATCTGTAAGCAATATTTTGTGATTATTATGAAAAATCAATGCTTGGTTCATTAAATATTTAATGTAAGTACTAAACTACACCAGTGTTTGACCTTTATGATGTCCAAGTGGGTTAAGTAAAATACTAACCAGGATAGAGAATACATTTAATATATAATTTAGAGTTAGTACATTGTATATTCTCACTCATCTGTGTCGTCACACAGGACATTATAACCAGACCAGACCATTAGCACTTTTTTTTTGGTAAACACTGAGTATGAAATTCTATAAATTCTATAAATAACTGAAGACTAGAACTAGACTGCGTTAAAAAAATGGTAACAGTATATTTGGTACAGACAGTGGAACTGCAATAAGCATTTACCCTGCCAAACATTAATCAAAATTATCATGTAATTAATTAGAGTAAATAATACATCGATACTGAGTGCAAGCTGCCTTGTATACTTGTTTCTGTGGTTAGTAATAATATGCTGCAGTATGGAGACTGGAGAAAATTCGACAGTGATATATGGAATAGTGGGGCAGTTAAATCATGCAGATTCACAGCACACATAAATAGCACATGAACCTTGATGTTCCTGCCAGCCATAGTTATGAGCAAACAGAATATGCCATGGCTCATGACTTACTGATTGCACGTAAAAATTTTATCCAGCCACAGTTATGAACAGAGTAGGCCATGGCCCATGACTTACGCTGGTTGCATGTAAAAATATTATTGTACTGTGAAAGTTGAACAGCCACATTACATCCTTGTAGTGTTCCTGTTATTGCACAACAGAAAGTGTGTGCACACATCATTGTACATAGCTTTCCCTAGTTTGCAAAAGATACAAAAAGCAGATAAGGACACTGCGTACAGTGTTAAGTCTTATTATTATCCTGCTCCTTACAAGATTATAATCACAGGTGCAGCAGGAGGCAGGAACTGACTGTATCCTCTCATACCCATTACCCATAACAATTAACAACTTTTATTTCATGCAAGTCCAGTGGATTCTCCTGAAGGTTTAATCTCTTTTTTCCACTTAGGTTTATACTCTGATGGGTCAGTGGACCATCTATCCCCATTTAATATACCTTTACACTATCTTTCACTACTCACCCTGGCCCTGTCTTTATACAAACAGCATTACACCTGCTGACTAAACTGTGGAGTGGGCATACAGCTTTCTTATGCAGAGTAATTCCAGTTTCATACAATATTTATTTATTATTTTATTTTACATTTGTTAACTGGAAAATTCCAACTGGACCAGGTCCATTTTCAGAGGAGGCCCGGGGAGAAAAGCTCTGGCATCACGTTATACAAATACAGTACATCCAGCATAAAACACAAAACAGGTTACATCATGTATGCTGAGCATAGTAATATAACAAAAAATTAACACTCCAGGTAAAAGAAGATATAGAACATAGGTAAAAAGACAATGTCGGTTATACATTGGTAAGAGAAGAAAATATATCAAGTAAGATTCTACTGTTAAAAGTACCCTTTCAGATGACCAAGCCTACAGGGGATCGGAGATCCAGCATGTGATCAGAGAGGAGTTTGGGGAGTTAATAGTAGTGTGGGTAGGGTTATGTGATACAAGGGCATAACCAGGTGCTAAGAAGATGCGATTTGAGGGAGTTTTTGAATATGGATGTGGAGGGGGCAGTGGACACGGATAGGGGAAGAGAATTCCAATTTCTTGCAACGGTGTGGGAATAGAGTGTTGTCCCTGCATTATTGTTAGGCTTGGTAATGGAGAGGAGAGATTTTTCACTAGATCTTAGGTACCAGTTTGCAGTATAGACAGTAAGTAGGTTGGATAATGAGGGTTTTGTTTCAGGATATTTGAGAATATTGTAGGTTGTGCCCAGGTGGTAATAGTTAAGTAGCTGTGGTAGCTCAAACCATTTTAGTTCTTTTAATGTAGTACAGTGATGGGTTCTATAGGATGAGTTAGTAACAAACTTTGCTATTTTATTGTACCATGATTCTAGTTTGTCTAGGTCACATTGTCTGATTTGGGTAAAGATTGGTGCTGCGTATAATAGAGTTGAGAGGAGGTGGCTTTGTGCAAGAGTGACTCTTGCTTTTTGTGAGAGAAAGGACTTGTGCCTGTATAGGGAGCCTAGCTTTTTATGTACTAGTTTTATGGTATATGAGGTGTGAACATCAAAGTGGAGATTATTGTCTATTTCAATGCCCAGAGGTTTGGTGTGGTTAGTAGGGGAGATGGTGATGCCGTCCTTAGATGTTATGGTAAAGGAGAGGGGGGGGGTTGATCTATTAGGGGTAAATAGTAGCAGTTTTGTCTTTTGGGGATTTAGAATTAGTTGGATACCTGATATCCATTTTTCTACTGAGTTAAAGATATCTTGAGTGAGTGTATGTGGGGTGGTGGGAGATGAGGTGGAGCAGATCATGTTTGAATCATCTGCATATTGTATGAGTGTGGCATGTTGTGTAGAGCTATTGAGGTTATTTGTGAAAATAGAGAACAATAGTGGGCCCAGTATAGAGACCTGTGGGACTCCTATAATAGATGGTTATAAAGAATCATTGAAGACTGCACTACCCTCTGCCCCATTTTGAGGGCACTGATGCATACTGTATGTATTTGTGTGTGTACATGTGTCTGCATGCATATGCTAGTGTGCTTGGGAGATAGTATCTATGATCAAAGAACTCCAGGAGATGTACGCTGAGAATGCTGTGGTATTTTCTGGAAACAGCAGGTGGTAGTATACTACTAGCAAATGAGGGCAATTTATATGGTCATAGAGACCAGCAGAAACCAAGGCATTAAACAGCAATTCTGGAAGGCTAGGTTTAGATTACATTCACTCTTATTGGTAAACTGTGTGATTTTGAACATATCACGTAAATGATTTCCATGCATGAGTCTCCTAGCCCTACCCCATGGAAACAAAATGTTTAGTCTTGGTGAACTTATATAGTTGTTAATATTAATTGGATATATCACTGGCTGAATAGACCCTGAGAAGGTTTAATGGGCTAATGACTTTAAAAACTAGACATTGCATTTTTCTTCTGTTATACTTAGAATCACAATGGGTATCCAATCTTACTACATTTAGAGAGCATGTATTTATCAATGAGGTGTACTAAAGGCACTAAAGTCATACATCTGGGAATAAAGAAAACCATCACGAGACTAAGGGAACACAAAGTAAGGTGTATGCAAAACACAGATGAATTAATAACTATAGTTTGCTTTCTTATTTCATTACAGAATTAATGTGCAAATGTTTATTGTGAGTGTCCAGTTTCATAATATGTGGCTTGTTCTATATACAAAAATAGATTAAGACATAGTTCACACACAATCAGGATGGTTGCAGACTCGATGTGACCTTTTAAGATACAACTCAAGAGGTTGTTTAGAAAAAGACTTGTTTAATATGCATTACAATGATTATATGGCTATTTTAAAGAGGGTAGAGAGAGATTAACTATACTGAATAAGGAGAGGAAACAGAAAAAAACTCTCCCACTGATTATGATGCACATAATGTCCATGCCACTTCAAAATCTAGTAAATCTAATGAATGTGACGGGTTCAAAGATGACTATTTGTCCCCCCAGCTGAGGGGTAAGGCTAATGTGGGCAGTAATCAGAATGAACAAGTTCTGAACCATGAAACTAATAACACTGCCAGTTTTGTGGAATTTTTTTTTTTTTTTTAGATTCAGGGGGATTATGATGGTCAGAGACACTTAGAAACCAAAATTCCACAATGGATTTTTCGGTGGGTCCCCAGAGACAGAATGTCAAACGGAGGCAGAAGAAGAGAAGAACTACAGCAGAAGGAACTAAGCTGTTTGAATAAACCTGATACTAATGTTTATGGACAGTTTCATGTTTTTAACCTCAGTCACTTGGATGTGAATGAATTTCAAATGTCACTTTTTAAAAAATGTTTTAACTTTGTCCCACAGTTTAGGACTGATATAGTTAAAATTATGATTAATTTTAAATTGTTTACATGCAACCGTAATCTTAAAATATTTTTTGAAGGTAATGATTTAAAATCATCTGAAAACATGCCATTGCTAAAAATAAAAAGCAATGTTATCCCTGTTTCACATCTTTTAATCTCTACTTTTGAAAAAGTATGTGTAGAGCATTTTAGATACATTTGTAATGGGTAGCAAAATTCTTCTTATAACAATCTGACAGAACAAGAATGTACACAGTTAAAAAACATTATGACAGATAAAACTGTAAGTGTAATGAAGTCAGAAAAAAGAGGGGATGTGGTTGTGGATTATGTTGATTATTTTTGTAAAATGTTTGATATCCTCAACAATGAGAAGGTTTATAATATGGTTTCTAGAAATTAAATCCACATTTCTTACAAGAAAAATGACCATTTGCTGAACATGATGTCACAGGATTTGATTACTGTGGACATTTTTGACTTTGTTAATGTTGAAAACCATTGATTCCTTCCATCTTTGGAATCCCAAAATCCACAAAGATATTAACAACCCACCACTTAGGCTGATTGTGGCAGCCCACAGGTCTAAGACTGAATTTCTGGCTGAATTTGTTGACATCAAATGTAAAAAAAAAATTGAAATGGTTATGAACGTGTGTTACATGATTCTTGGCACCTTTTGGGAAAGTTAAATGAACTTCTGTTTCAAGTAAATATTATATTTATGACATATTTTCAGATATACCACAATGTGATGGCTTAGAACAATTTAAGAATGTGCTCTATGAATTAACATCCTTTAGTCATAAGAAGATCCTAGTTATCGGTGAATTTATGGACATGGTCCTTAAAAACAATTTTCTCTTCTCTGAAGTGGAATTTTTCCACCAGAAGATGGGTGCAGCAATGGGAGCCAAATGTGGTCCCATTTTTGCAAACACAGTGTTAGCAGCATGGGAAAGACACTTCATTTTTAACTCATCTTGGTTTAGTAATATCTATGCATATTATAGGTTCATAAATAACAATCTTATTATATGGAAAGGGAACAAAGATGACTTTGTTGATTTTATATCCTATTTAGGGAGTGCAAATGACCATCTGAATTTTACTTATACTATGTCTCCCGATGTTATAAATTATTTGGATGTCTCTATTTACAAATATCTGGTTAAGGAGAAGTAATGTTCAACTTTTTATAGAAAATATACTTTCTCAAATGCATACTTACATTACAGTGGTTGTCACCCTAGCTTTCAGAAAAAGAATATTGTAAAAGGACAGATGGTCCATTTATCTAGACTGATTACCAACATTAATTTCCAAGCAGAAATTAATAACTTGATCTCCATGTTTATTGAGAGAGAGAGACTAACCATGAGACTTTTGGATACCTTAAAGGGTATTGTCCTTCAAGGCAGAGGAGAATGTTATCCTCCATTTTATGGGAAAATGTTATAACAACCTCTACAGCTCCTGTTCCACAACTAGAGAATGAAGTTAACAAAGCACAAGCATTTGTTATTCCTTAAAATAAATATGCTTACAAAATTAAGAGACTGGTAACCTCTAACTGACATTTAATTTTTAACAAGCTTAACAGAAATTAGATATTCATCCCTATTTTACATACAGCAGGGGCATAAATATAAAAGAATTAGTAGAAATAGACAGGCAATAACGACAAGTATAGATCTAAAATGTCAATATGTGGTATGTGTTCTATTTGTAGGTATATCCAGTGGAAGTAGTGTACTTGGCAAACTGTGTTTTGTGTACAGCATTTTACATAGGAAAAACTAAAAGAAAACTCGAGGATAGGGTCGATGAGCATCTAAGGGACATTAAAATTCAAAAGTCCACTAACACTTTATATAGACACTTCCTTGATTGTGAAAATTTTAAAAGGTTAATTTTTGTTATTGACAAAGTCAGTTTTAATGTTAAAGATGGTGATATTGAGAATTTTTTAGAATACAAAGAATTATGCTGGCAGAGTAGACTGAATGCAACTAACCTGCCAGGATTGAATGACAATGTATCCTTGAAAAGTGCCCTCAAAATTAGGAAATAATATCAAGTAATTTAAAACAGTTTAAAACAATTTATAATGCATCCTTTTATTAGGACATGTTTCTACTATGTTTTTATTTATGTGTTAAATGATTTTACTCGTACTAGTTTTAATAGGATCATAGGCCATTACTAGGTTATTGGCCCTGAGGCCCTTACAAGTCTAGCCAAGAATTTAGCCCATATTCCAACAAGTCAGCACCCTATGCCACAGCCCAGCAGGGACATACATAGGAGGAATCCAAGGGGTGTATTTTCTGTTCCCCATCCAGTTATCCAGGTTGCACTTAAAAAGGGTTAATGAGGTACTCTGCTTTACATGGAGAGGGAATCTATTCCACAAAAGAGGAAGTCTCTGGGACACAACTCTGTCTCACCACAAGTCCTATTGATGTCACAGACCAGGTTGAGTTTGCATGTGCAGGTTACTCTAGTGGAGCTTGACTTGTGGATATGCAACAGTCCCATCAGGGTGGAGTCTGAAATTGCTTTGTATGCCAGACAGAGGTCACCTCTGAGGAGTTTGTAGGAGACTGAGTAGAGGGACATGGCTTTTAGCCTATCTGTGTAGGGTAGATGTTTGAGGCCCTGTATTCTCCAGGTGAGGAATCTCTGTGGTCTCTCCAGCTGCTGCATGTACTTTGTGAGGTACATGCCGAAATGGGCATTGTATTCAATAATCAGTCTTATAAGTGAAGAATACAGGGATGCTATGACCACCTTGTCCCTGGATGAGATACCCTTACTAATGAGGTGAGCCATGTAGAAAGTTTTCCATACAATGGAGGCAATATGGTGGTCAAAAGTCAGTTTACTATCAAACTGGGTTCCCAAGTCCCTCACAACTGATTGCATGCTCAGTGCCTTGTTATCAATGTGATAATTTGTGGGGACGTCATTCTCCCCAGAAGGGATGATGATGCATTTTTTGGCATTCAGTTTAAGGCCATGTTTCTGGCACCAGTCATTTGTTTGGGTGAGACCCTCTTAGAGGATGCCCACATCACTATGGAAATTGATGACAGCACCCAGCTTGCAGTCATCTGTAAACTTAGTCAGCCATAGCCCACTAGATTTGGCCTACACCTCTGAGAAGTATATCCTAAACAGCAGAGGCCTCAAGATCGATCCCTGGGGTACACCGCTTGTTATGGGTTGACTACTTGAGGTGTCTTCCCCTATTTTGAATAGGTGGGTTCTATCAGTGAGCCAGTTTGCTACCCATCTGGTAACATATGGATTGATGCCTAGTTGTGAGAGTTTATCTATTATACCTGAGTGAGGAATAGTATCGAAGGCTTTGGCCAGGTCAAGGTAGGTGGTGTGCACCGTCTTCCCCTCATCTATGGCCTTGGTGACTGTCTCAAAGAAGTCAACCAAATTTAACAGGCATGACCTCCCATTGACAAAACCAAACTGTGTAGGATCAAGTGTCTGGAGGTTTCCAATGTCATAAGGTGCATGATAATCCACTCCATGGCCTTGCAGATCAGGCTAGTTAGGCTGATGAGTCTATCATTTCCTGGATCAGTGGATGCTCCACCTTTGTGCAAAAGGATGATAGTAGCTGTTTTCCACTTGGCTGGGATGAAGCCAGTACTCAGGCTTTGGTTGAATAGGCCGCCTAATGGTGCTGCAAGTTCCTGCCTGAGTTCATGTAGGATGCAGCCTGGGATGTTATCAGGTCCCATGGAGGCTGTATTGTTTGCCTTTGAGAGGTCAGTGATGACTTGCTCCCTAGAGATAAGGGGGGACAGGTACTGGGGATGTCCTGTTTTACTGATGGGGGGGGCACAGGAGTGAAGTTTTCACTGAACCTGTCTGCCAGCAAGTTGGCTATATCTACAGCGTTTGTGTATGTGGTATACTTAACCACCAGTTCTGAGCAGATCTGAGTGCTTCCCTTGAGATTGCAGACATGTGTGAAGAAAGCCTTATGATTGTCTTTAGTAGATGTGGCCAGTTTGGGCTCGAAGTTTGCTTTGGAAAATTTCACTAGTGCTCTTATTTGCTTGTTCAGGCTATGGGGTGCAGTTTCTTGTTTAGACTCCTAGCGTTTAGCAGTATCACCTTAAATTTACATTTTGATGAAATTTTCATGTTGGTAGTTTTGATCTATGGCGTTGTCTAAAAAAGGCACTATGGGGGAGGCAAGGAGCCTTTGCCAACATCCTGAAGCCCAAGGGAGACAGATGCAGGCCATCCCTGGCAAAGCATCGTGGCTTGTCAGTCATGCCATCCCAGGCTGTCAGGTACTGGATCCCTGTTGAATGACACCAGAAACTAAGCCAGTTTTTAAAGTCAATCATTTTCTGTTTGTATTAAGGCATCATTCTGTGTGATGGTAGAATGCTGCTTAAGGCTAGGGACATACCTGCCTGGGAAACATACTCAGCGAGTTCGATCATGTCTCTCTTCATATAGTCTAGGGAGGTACATATCAAGTCATTCACTCCAACATGGACTATGGCAGAGTCATAACAGTACCTGTTGAGAGACCTGAGTGCATTGATGATATGGCGGATTCTGACACCTGACAAATGACTAACTGTGACTTTCTCCTTATCCAGCCTGGTGAGGGGCACATCTGTGTGTCTCATGATGGAGTCTACTATGACTAATATGTTGGGTTTATGTTTAGGCCTTAGTGGCTGTGAGACACAGGTGTGAGGACTATTTGTGGTGTGTGGTGTGGTGGGCAATGGAGTTTGCATGCGTTTATGCCTCAGAGGTCTCTTTTGTTTGGGTATGCCTTTGATGAGGACCTCCACATATGTGGAAGTGTGTTGTGTTGGTGTGAGTGGTGTTTGAGGTGTGGTGTTCATGATGCCAACCTTCTCAGTACCAGATATACTGGTTTGTGGAGGAGAGAGGAATGACACTAGATGCTTGATGTAAATGCATCTATCACAAATTGTGTTCCTAGGTGGTAGTAGTAGAGGGTTGTCCTTGTACATGAGGCAGTTGCTGCACTGTCTCAGGATGCCCATATCTACCAGACTGGCAGGAGAAAATGTAGGAAATTGTCCATCCATATTTGTCAGAAACTGAAAAAACTAAGAGGGAAAAGGGAGGAAGGTCTACGAGTAGTACTACTAGATGATAACACAAGTGGTACGAATGGAAAACTTGTAGCTGGAATACCTCAAAAAGGGTTAAAAACCATCCAGCTGAAGCTCTGGATGCCACAGACCTGTATCTTATTATGATTAATTTGTTACTTGTTAATCATACTGTTGTGGTATTTGATTGGTTGAGATGCATATAAATAAGGTAATTGTTTTGGGGTTTTATATACACTCTGATGAAGTCTCAAGGATGTTTTATGTATGGGTCGAAAGCGTTCTGTGTATTATGTTATTAAATGCTCATTGCTTTACTTGCTGACTGACATCTCTTTTCACTTCCAACTACTTGGCTCATTTTCTTCTTTCCTGCCTCTCCATAGAGGCATACCACAGGATTCAGTACTGGATCTGTTTCTATTTACTCTCTATATGAATGATATGACTATCCATTGTGGGGGATCAGAATTAATAAAACACGCTAATGATTCCATTATCTCTATGCCTGACTCTTCCTTGTTACATATCAGCACTAAACTACAGTTATTTCCGTCTCTTTCAACAGTGATTGAAAAACATAGGACTAAACAGCGAAGCTAATGTTTTCCCCACAACGGTCAATGGTAATCACATTCCCAGCCCAGCTCACAGCTCTTCTTTTACATTAAACCTTACTAGCTCCAAATTCTTTATCGCTTTGTGTGACTCCACAGCTATTAAGGAAGTCTCATTTACAAAGTGTCTAAGTTTTTGTCATTGATAATCATTTACATGAGTTGAACCCATAACAAATACTCAGTGTATCCAATATAAACTCTGGCATGCTATATAAGTTTGGGCCTTTTCTGTCTGATAAACTAAGTTTTGCTGCAATCATCTCAAATATTCTTCTCTTCTCTTCTCTCCTCTTCTCTTCTCTTCTCTTCTCTTCTCTTCTCTTCTCTTCTCTTCTCTTCTCTTCTCTTCTCTTCTCTTCTCTTCTCCTCTCTTCTCTTCTCTTCTCTTCTCTTCTCTTCATCTCATTTTACCTGCAGAGTCCCTTGTCCTTTGCGAAATAAGCTCAAAGAGGCCTATAGCAAAATTTCTAGATTTGTTTCTGGACATCACAGTCAACACATCACAGGTTGCCAACAAGAGTATACCTGTTGCTGTTTCAGTATCATTTTGCTCTTGTTCACCTTTCATTCACACACAAACTCATATATTTTCTCAGTTTTCCTTTTCTGACATTATCCAGTGAAGACATTCCACACGCAAATTTTTTTTTTTTAGGCTGTTTTTCCTCACATCAAATATCAGTCTTCTTCCTTGGCTGTTGTATAGACCCATTTGTTCTTTCATAACATTAATAAATTTCCTAAAGGAAAAGTTTATGGAGGGGAGCCTTTGTAGAGATAGCTATCATCATCTTCATTTCTAACATACCACAAAGGAAAGGAAATTTCATTGGAGTCCACCAAATCATTGTCTTCATTTCCTCCTTGTCTAAGTCTAAGAAAGATGGAGAGTGGGGTTCCCTTTTCTTTTTTTTTCAGAAATTTATCAAGGACTTAGTTCATATTCAGTCATGAAACATGGAACAGCCTTTTGCATTAAAGCAAAATATTATAATGCATCTCTTGTAGTCTAGAAAAGCTGGAGCCTTAAATGTACAGTCAGTTAATATCTAACCCTCAGAATACCACTACCTGAATGATTCAGTTAATCAGCTAACAGGTGTCTGCCATAGCAGTGTCTGGTTTACAGATAGCCTCACCGTTATAGTAGATAAATCAGAAATAAAGGGAGCAGCACAAACAGATCTAGGTTCGGAGTCAGAAGTAGTACAGATTCAGAAAGCGTTCCCAAGTCAGGCACCTGGGAGCTGATGTCCAGAGAGGTAGACATTTTCTCTACAGCTTGGAAAGTTCCTAAAGTTTGAATCTTTGTGGGTTTTCTTACATTATTAGAAATAGTTTGTACTAAACCAATCCCTCTGCAAATAACTCTTTGTTAAAATATGAGTAGCAGAGAGTTAAAGGGAAGAAGAGCAGCATTGCTTGTCAAAGTAATTGGATGACATTTAACTCCAAAAGCTAAAGAAGAAAAGGATCAATTCAAAACGGAATGCCTTTAAGTATCTGTGGTCTGTTGTTAAAAAGACTCAGTTGGCACTATCCATTTAAATACTGTGTGAACGTCTCAGTTTCATTTTTCCTTTGAGAAACTGTCTAACTTTTCTAACCTTTTCAAATAGAAGAAGCTGAAGTACTGGAAGCAACACAGAAAGAAGGTGACCTTTTATTCTTTATAAATATTGGTGAATTATTTGCTCTTCTAGATAAGATTTTCATGCTAAATCAGAGTGAGGACAGGATATTATATAATGTCTTCTTTCTCTGTGTAAAACAAAGACTGTAACAGGAAATCTTAAGGTACACTTTTATGGCCACAAAAGCACTTTATGTTTTTACTTTTGGATATTTCATTAGCACCATAGACCAAATTATTTTCACTTATTATTAATAACAAGGAGGAATTTAGATATACTTAATTCTGCTAAATGGATAGTTGCCCAGACCTGACCAATGACCTGACAAAGCTAACTGAAGTGGCAATTCAATTGAAGTGATGAAAAGTGTGACATCCCTCCACTGGACCAGTAATCAAGGAGCCTCAGTCCTCACCACTGGCAACAGTGGGGGGGGGGGCGCACATTCACTTAGAGGATGACAAGTACACACACAGTATTTCCAGATGCAGCTGTATGTATCAAGTGTAATTTCCCTTAAGAGCACACAGAGATCACAGTCTGTTCGGGGCTGGTTCCTCTCTCTTTCTCCAGATCCCAATAAAACTTCCCACTGTCAAAGCTATAGGGTTGAGTCCTTAGCCAGGGTTCCAAGCCAAGTCCATTAACACTCTGTCTCTGTCCAACCAGTGCTTCATGTCCCTCTCCAAAGTAGCTGACACACACGCTCTTGGAGATTTGTTTTGCACACACACACACACACACACACACACACACACACACACACACACCTGGGAAAGGCTGGCACAGGTTTATCAGCTATGTCCCCTTCTGCCCAAAATATACGTTAATTACCACTGCCAACAGAACCCCTTATCAGCTACTTTAAAGCCATTAACAAAGGGTGTCCAATCTTACTGTGTAATATTAATATTAATAGAAATGGTAGTTTAACCAAGACCAACACTATTAGGAGTCGCCCACACAGTGTCACCCAATAAATAAGCAAGTACTCTCAAATTTTAAATATCTCTTCACAGATCAGTCACAATAAAAAGTTTAAATATATTTAATAATAAATAATAAAAGAATAAAACAATACTAAATATGTATTCACAGTGACATCAGAGTTCAAAATCACAGGAAATATTTAAAACAACATTGAAGGAGAGTCTCAAATAAAGAAAGAAAAATAATATCTAAATTAAGCTTTACTATATTCCATCAGGAAGTTGAGTGATTGCATTAAGGAACACTGCCAGGCATTAAGAAAGGGTGACCTTAAAAATGCATTACCTAGGCCTAATTTGGGTAGCCCTCGGTGCAAAGAATTCAACTTTATCGCATTAGAAAAATGTTCTAGTTTGTGGGGAGACTGCAACCCCCAGCTTGAAGTGAAAGAACTCAGATGGCAAATTAAACTGCAAGCAGACACGCCCCCTGGTTTAAATGGGAATTTAAATGTAAGAAGCATTCTAAAATGGAATAGGTAGGGTGGGAAAAGGAATCTTAACCATCCAAAGGTGTTTATATCATTTGTAGCTATTAAATTTCTGATGAAGTTCGACTTTTAACATGAACGAATTAAAGCGCTCAACTTTTTAAGCTTTGTATGTTTTGAAAGTGATGATTAAAGATTTCTACTTTAAGTACTGGCTGTGGTTTACATTCCACCAAGTCCGAAAAAGGTTTTCATGTTAATAGTTTTTTACTATATTTCCGACTGTATCTAAGAGAATTACTATAACCTAAGTACTGACTAATAGAGCAAGGCAGATGTGGTGAATGGATCTTCTAATTGTTGTCATGTCCAAGACGTAATGCAGAATGCTCTTTCTCACTAAGAGACTTCTCAAATTAATATCTAAAATATTACTGCTGGGATAACTTGTAGAATGACATCATGTCTTATCTTACCTTTTAATTCCGAGGGCAAAATTCCCACTGCTAGAAGTTGGCAGCATTTAGCATCTACCTGTAAAATATATATAGACAAGGGCTTTTCCTCAGATCTTTGGCAGATGCTGGAAGTCATAAAACAATTGCATTCCTTCATGCTTTCAAGACTAGTAATTGGTTCACCCTAAAGACAATGCAGAAAGCTTCCAAGTACAGAATTTATGTCTCTTGCTGCATTGAGAACTGAAAGATGCTATCTTTTATGGCCTAGCCTATAAAGTAATTTAATTTCAGATATTTTTTTTAATGTTTGTTGGACTGAGGTTAATTTTCTGTTTTCCAGTTTCCACTATTAAAATAATAATGTATGTACATTTCTGTTCTCTTCCAGTAGGGCACCTTGTGGTTACATTTCAAACAGCACTTTGCAAATACCTTTTCAACACACATGTCTGTACAAGCAGTTTGATATATACACATGACATACAGTTCTAATACATTTGTAACACAAGCATCTTGTATAAATCATTTTGATATTCACCAATGACATATAATTATTTACAAAATTTCAGCTAGCTGTTCTGGCAGTATCTCCTTTCATCACACTTCTTCCTCCTTCAAAGACTCAAGCTAGTTTTTCAAGTAACCCTTGAGAAACATTGCTTGAGAGGAATGAGCCTATCTGGGAATACACTACCCTATCCCTCTCTTGAGAGCCCATCTGCATTGGCATTGCTAACCCACTGCAGTGCTGCAGTGTCATATCATATGCTGCAACCCTAGGGTCCACCTTAGTAACTTGGCATTTTGCTGGTTGGCTCACTGTAGCCATGTTAAGGAATTGTGGTCTGTAACTACAGTGAATTTCTTTCCATACAGATAAGGCTGAAATTTCTGCAGTGCCCATGCTATGGCTAGACATTCCTTTTCTACAGCTGCATAGCATCCTCCCTGGGTTGGAGCCTATGTATTAGATATATCATCGGCTGCTTTTCTCCCTCTGAGGAAACCTGTCTGAGTACAGCCCCCACCTCATAGTTTGAAGCATCCACCTGCACAACAAATTCCATGCTGTAATCTGGACTGGCTAACACATGGGTCCTCCCAAAACTCCTTTAAGCTTCTGAAATGCCTGCAAACATGCTGGGGTTCACACTACCTTATCTGGCCTGTTTTTCCTTGTCAGGTCTGTGAGGGGAGCAGCTATTGTACTATAAATGGGGACACACTTTCTGTAGTACCCTGCTGTCCCTGAGAGTACCCTCACCTGCTTTTTGATAACAGGGGCAGGCCATGCCTGAATGGCTTCCACTTTGACAGGTTATGGTCTAATCATACCAATCCCCACTCTATGTCCCATGTAGCAGACCTCTGTCATACCCACCTGACACCTACTGTGCTCAATGGTCAACCCTGCCCTCTGTAGTCTGCCTAGCACCTCCCTGACATGCTGAAGGTACTCTTGCCAAGAATGGCTGTAGATGGCACTATCATCCAGGTAAGCAAGGGTAAAATCTCCTACTAGGATATGATCTACAAACCTCTGGAAAGACACTGGGGTATTTTTCATCCCAAAGGGCATCTTTGTGAACTCATACAAGCTGAAAGGAGTCACAAAGGTGGATCTCTCTCTACAATTAGAAGTCAAAATCATCTTCCAGTAGCCAGTAGTAAGTAAGCTTAGTAGTAAGATCCATATTGGTAAGATACTTAGCCCCACCCAGCTGCTCTAGGGCCTCATCTGTTCTAGGCATGGAGTAAGCATCTGACTCTGTGTGACTATTTAATTTCCTGTAGTCCACAGAGAACCCAGTGCTGCCAGCCTTCTTTGGCACCAGCACCACTGGGGAGTTCCAGGGACTGCTGAACTACTGGATTACCCCCAGTTCCAACATTTCCTGTATCTCCTCCCTCAGAGTCGATACATTTCCTGTATCTCCTCCCTCAGAGTCTGTTTGACTCTCTCAGGCACCCTATAAGGGGCCTGCTTGATAGGCCTTTGGGGTCCTGTATCCACATGGTGCTGCACCAGGTGGGTGCACCTTGTTTCCCCAGTGAACTTGTCCTCAAACTCCTGTAACACTGTTCAGATTTCTTGAACCTGGGTAGGGGATAGCTGCTGGGACATTGCCATGCCTTCCACTGGGTTGTCAGTCCAAGCTTCACTGAGGAGATCAGTCACCAGATCCTCCTCAGACTCCTCCTACCATCCACTGCAAATACTCAGCACAGGGGCCTCTCTATCATGATATGGTTTCATCATGTTACTGTGGTACAGTTTGTGCTCCTGCCTCCTGCCTAGCAGGTGTACCATATACTTAACATCACTGACCTTCTTTACCACTTTGATGGGTCCCTCCCAAGCTGCCTGCAGCATGTTGTGTCTGTTAGGAATGAGAGCAATAACCTGCTGCCCTACAGCATACTCCATACCTCAAGCATTCCTGTCATATCAGTCCTTTTTCTGCTGCTGGCCTTCTGTCGGGTTCTCCTGGGCCAAGCCCATGAGTTTCCTGAGCCGTGTCCTGAGGTTTAGGGCATATGCCACAACAGACTCCTTCTGGATTCACACTCACCTTACCACTCATCACAAATCAAATCTAGAGGTCCCCTCACTTTATGCCCATACAACAACTCAAAGGGTGAAAAACCTGTGGATTTCTGGGGCACCTCTCTGTAAGCAAACAATAGTTGGGGCAAATATTTGACCCACTCCCTGTTACAATGGTCTGCAAATGCCTTTAGCATGGTCTTTAGTGTAGAGTTTAATCTCTCCACAAGACCATTAGTCTGGTGGTGGTAGGATGTGGTCTTTAGGTGCATCACCCCATAGCACTCCCACAGACAGGCCAGCAGATCTGATGTGAAATTGGCACCTCTATCAGTTAGTATTTCTTTTGGGAAACCTACTCTGCTGAAAATCTCTTACAAAGCATTTGCCACCTTTTATGCCTCAATGAAGGACAGAGCCACCATGTCAGGGTATCTGGTAGCATAATCTACTACCACTAGGATATACTTCTTCCCTGTGGAACATGGAGTAATAAGAGGCTCCATAATATCCATAGCTACCATCTCAAATGGCTCCTCAATCACAGACAAAGGCATCAAAGGACCTTTGACCTTGTTTCCTGTCTTGGCTACCTTTTGGCACTGCTCGCACGTCCTGCAGTACCCTATTACATCCCTGGAATACCAGATCAATAAAAGTTCTGCATAATATGTCTATTTGTATACTTTATGCCCATATGACTTGCAAAGTGAATGTCATGGGCTATGGCTAGAAGTGCCCGACAGTAGGCTCTGGGCACTACCAACTGCTGTATCATCTCACCCTCTAGCCTTCCCTCAGGGGTCCACTCTCTATACAGTAAACCCTTGTCCCAGTATACAGATTCACCCTTTCCTTGAGAATCAGGAACCTTCTTAGCTACCTCCCTCAAGCCTTGTAATGTAGGTTTTGAGTGCTGAGTCTGTCTCAACTCTCTCTTTGTAACCCTTCCCAGCTCCTCTTCCACAGGAAGTCTGGTATCCACTGACAGCGGTGCCTCACTGTCATCCTGGTTACTACTACTTACCTCTGCCCTTGCAGTCACTCTGTCCAAGGGAACATCAGTACCCACCAGCAGCTGTGGCTCACCCTCAGTCTCACTGCTACAGGATAGCTCCCTCTCTGAAGTAACTACCTTACCAGACCTGGTTTCAAGTGTGCGGTCTCTCTGTGTCCCAGCCCCAGCTACCAAACCCACATGCTCATCTCCAAGCCTGACTGTGTGTAACTGCATGCACACAAGGTACTGCATTATCAAAATCATTCTCTATCAGGATATCTGCAGGGATATCCTGAAACACACCTACTTGCTTGCTTCCTTTTCCACTCTCTCAGAAAAAGTGAACCCTTGCCAAAAGTATTTGGAATGGGTCCCTTCTAAAGCTCTGACTGGAGTAGACTTCCCAAGCAAGCAGTCCTCCTGTTTAACCATTCCAGGCTTCACAATAGTTAGGTCAGAGGCTGTGTCTGTCTTAGCAGTGGCCTGTTTCACATCTGCTAAGATAGGATATAACCTAGTTTGGTACCCTTGCTGTCTCCAGATAACCTACCACTGGAATTCTGTCATTCCCATTTGCTGGCTCCCCTACCTTTTGTTCCCCACCTTGTCTCCATGGATATATATATATATATATATATATATATATATATATATATATATATATATATATATATATATGCTACATGGCACCAATGGTTACATTTAAAACATTTAACACTTGATCCTTGGTGTGTACCTGGACTATTGGCTTTCCCTGCTACTGGTGGACTCTGTTGTGGCGGATTAGGGTGCCCACCATGGGTTCCCTTAGACCCATGTGCAGCACTGGGTATTCCTTTCCTGTGCAGTGATGCCCAGCTTGCTAGGTATAGGTCTCTTTTTTTCCCGAAATCATCTGCGGTATTGCATTCTCTGTCTGCCAACCAGATTCTCATGTCCTCATGTAAAGTGCTAAGGGCTTGTTCCCTCACCAAAAGGTCTGCCAGCCCTTCAAAAGTGGTGACCTGACAACCACTCACCCATCTATGAAAGTAAGCGCTTAAATCAGCAATATATTCACACGCACTTTCATCTGTCTTGCCTCTATTCTCACAAAACTTTTTTCTGTAAGATTCAGGTGTTAACTTAAACAATTTCAATAAACAATTTTTAACTGTATTATAATTTAAGTAATCAGTATCAGACAATTTAGAAACAGCAGTTACAGCTTTACCATGGGGGTCAGGAACCATACCCAGAGCCCTTGGTTAACATTATAATGTTTACATACCCTTTCAAATATATGAATAAAACTATTGAAATTATCACCCTCTGTAAATTGTGGAAGAAATTTACTGACTTTTATTGCTTCTGTGGTTCAGTTATTCCCTTCCCCGTTACCTTCATTACCCTGCTGAAGACTCAGCATCTCCACTTCATGTTGCCTCTGTCTCTCATTTTCTTCAGCTTCCAAACATCTCAGTCTCTCTGCTGATTCCAATTCCAAAAGCCGTAGTCCCTCTGCTGATTCTCCTCCGACCTCCAAATGCAGCAGTCTCTCTGCTGATTCTAGTTTTAAATGTTTGTCCTTCATTTCAAATCTCTTTAACTCCAGATATATTTTTAAGTCCTCTGAGGCAAAGTTGAACTGTCCATTTTCTGAGAGTTGTACATCCCCAAGGCCAGGTCTATATTATAAAATCAAAAGTTTAATTACCCGAATACCTAAACATCGACACCTATTCCGTGGACAGCATATACACCAAATGCCCTAAACCGTGAAATTCAAAAAGTCAAACTGTCATACTTGTCCCACTCCACCACCCGCTAGATGCTACCTACACAAACAAACTAAATAAACCACATACATACACTAACCAAAACCCTACTTCTAACCCTAAACTAAACCCTACTTCTAACCCTACACTAAATCTTGCATATACCACCATGTATGCACTTAACTTAACCCGCACCCTAACCCTAAGGTCCGTAACTATCACACACTTTCCTTAAAAAGCTAAACCCAAACAAACTAAATAATCCACACACATACACTTAACAAAACCCTACACTAAATCTAACATACATTACCATCTATGCACATACCTTAACCTGCACCCTAACCCTAAGGTCCATAACTATCACACACTTACCTTATGGAGCTATACCGCAGAAGGCCAGCTATGATGATTCGATGTTTTTGCTTTTGCGCTTCTGGACGATCGATGTTTTCGTGGTTCGATGAAGACGGGTCGACATTTAGGCGTTCGGGTAAGTAAACATTTGTCTTTTTAATATAGACCCTGCCCCAAGGTCAGTCTGGTTGTCTTCCTGGTTGCTGGTCTGTGATGCAGCTGTGGTTAAGGCTACAATCATTTCTGTTTTAGTCAGGTTTGCATGCACCAATACTTTAACTTGGCACATCTCACCCAACTGGCTCCTTGTCAGATTGCCATACTCCTCTGCTGACATCCTTTCCTGCTCTCCCTAACTAACTAAGCTAACAAAAAAAAAAATAAAACTATTGAGATATAAAACTCTGAATGTCTACCATGTCGCTGCTTGAGAGTACAAACACCTTTTTTAGTGACCACTGTTTACAGGAGTTCAATATCCACATCACTGAATCCCACTATGTAATGTGGTGATCCAATCACTGCCAACCAAATGTGATGACCCTACACTGGACCAGTAATCAAGCAGCCTCAATGCTCACTGGCAACAGTGGGGTGATATTCACTGAGAGTATGACAAGTGCACACACAGTATTTCCAGATGCAGCTGTCTGCATCAAGTGCAATTTCCCCTAAGAGCACACAGAGACCACAGTAATTCTGGGGCTGGTTCCTCTACCTTTCTCCAGATCCCCAGTAAGACTCCCCACTGGCACAGCTATAGAGTTCAGTCCTTGGCCAGGGTTCCAATGCTAAGTCCTCCAACACTCTCTCTGTCCAACCAGTGCTTCGTGTCTCTGCCCAAGTAGCTGACACACACACTCTTGGAGATTTGTTTTACACACACACACACACACACACACACACACACACACACACACACACACACACACACACACACACACACACACACACACACACACACACACACACACACACACACACACACACACACACACACACATACACACACACATACTCACACACACCTGGGAAAGGCTAGCATAGGTTTACTAGCTATTCCCCCTTCTGCCCAGGCTATAAGGTAGTTACCACTGCCACCAGAACCCTTTATCAGCTACTTTAAGGCCCTTAACAAAGGGTGTCCAATCTTACTATGTAATATTAATATTAATACAAATGGTAGTTTGACCAAGAGGAAGGCTATTAGGAGTCACCCTCACAGTGTCACCAAATAAATATGCAAGTACTCTCAAAACTTAAATATCTCTATATAGCTCAGCCACAATTAAAGGTTTAAATATATTTAATAATAAATAATAAAAGAACAAGACAATACTAAATATATATTTACAGTGACATCAGAATTCAAAACCACAGGAAATATTTAAAACAACAATGAAGGACAGTCTCAAATAAAGAAAGAAAATAATATCTAAACTAAGCTTTACTATATTCCTGACTGTATTTAAGATAATTACTATAACCTATGAACTTACTAATAGAGCAAGGCACATGTGGTGAATGGATCTTCTATTTGTTGTCAGGTCCAAGATATAATGCATAATGCCCTATCTTATTGAGTTCTCAGATTAATATCTAAAAATATTACAGCTGGGATAGCTTGCAGAATAACATAATTTCTTGCCATCTGACTTTTATTTCCCAAGCCAAAACCCCATTGCTAAAAGTTGGCAGCATTTAGCATCTACCTGTAAAAATATACAGACAAGGGCTTTTCCTCAGATCTTTGGTAGATGCTGGAAGTCATAAAACAATTCCATCCCTTCATGCTTTCAAGGCTAGTAATTAGTTTACCCTCAAGACAATACAGAAAGCTTCCTACCACAGACTTTATCTCTCTTGCTGAATTGAGAACTGAAAGATACCAGCTTTTATTGCCTAGCCTATAAAGTAATTTAATTTCAGATATTTTTCTGAAGTTTATTGGACTGAGGTTAACCTCCTGTATTCCAGTTTCCACTGTTAAAATATATACATTTAAACAGTTACAATAGTGCATGTACATTTCTGTTCTCTTCCAGTAGGGCACACTGTGGTTACATTTGGAACAGCACTTTGCAAATACCTTTTCAACACACACGTCTGCACAAGCAGTTTGATATAATCATGATGTACAGTTCTAATACATTTGTAACACAAGCATCTTGTATAAATAATTTTCATATATACCAATGACATATAATTATTTACATAATTCCAGCTAGCTGTGCTGGCAGTATCTCCTTTCATCACAAAAAGCACTACAAAAGATTCATGGTGTGCTCTCTTTCACTGTCAGGAATTACTCTACTGACATCTAAGTGAGGTTGCAACTACACATTTTAAGGATGCAAACTGCTGAAAAATTTTAGGCTTTACAATGGACTTCTGCCTGTAGCTTTATTCTAAAACAACTACATGATTCCTCCAGAAGAGATTTCTGTAAAAAAAATGATTTTATTTAATGTATGTAGGTCATCATGAACAACCACAATAACACAAAAAAAGTTTAATAAAAAAGGAGAAATAGAAACTATTGATAACAATGAAAAAATAAGCTCTAACACAGAGCTAAATACATGCCATAAAATAAAGCATGATGAGATTTCAGATTAATCAGTTATGACACAACATTCAGTTAGGTGAGGGTGAAATGAGTTCACCAGTACCTGCGCCTAGTAATGGACTGGAGTGTGGTTTGAATCAATGTTATCAGTAAAACAAAGCCTTTTCTGCCAGTGTAATACTTTGTATACCATATCTTTAACCTAAATAACATTAGATTTCCAAGATTTACACACTGTATTGTTGTATGTATTCAGTATACTCAAATTATAGTTGAAATACTCTTTGCTATGTAATTATTCATAAAATTCAACTTGCACTTCGGTCCATAGTTCTTTTGAGCATTCTAGCACCTGTACACCAAGAGCCTTATTTAATTTTATAATATTTAAATCTGTTTTTCTGTTTCATTAACTCACAGGTGTGTTAAATGCTTTTCTTGTGTTCAAACTCTAGCCTAGTTCACAATTTCCCTTTCTCCTTCTGCCTCTTTATTGATTCATTGATTTCTTCCACCTAGATCAAAAAAAAATGAAATTGCTTTTATTTTGACTTCTATAAAATTGTTTTGAATAGTGAGTTCTCTTTCCAGTTGTAGGCATGGGCTGTCCTTTCCTTTGTGCAATTTCATCTTTGGCCTTGGATTATTATAGGTCTTGTTTATTAAAATATTCTCTGATGACATCTTTGGCTGCCACCACCTGTAGATATATAATATATATGTGTGTGTGTGTGTGTGTATATATATATATATATATATATATATATATATATATATATATATATATGTAGAGAGAGAGAGAGAGAGAGCAAGAGAGAGAGATTTATAGATATATGTATATTTATATAGGTGTATATATATATATATATATATATATATATATATATACACACACACACACACACATATATATTATATATCTACAGGTGGTGGCAGCCAAATATGTCATCAGAGAATATACATATATATATTTAATATTGAAAATATGATCATTGCTGATTTGTCATGTATATTTATATATGTGTATACATATATATGTGTGTGTGTGTGTGTGTGTGTGTGTGTGTGTGTGTGTGTGTGTGTGTGTGTGTGTGTGTGTGTGTATCTGGGTCCGCTTCTAAATCTTCAAAGTTCATAATCTTGGAATTCAAAATACTGAAGCCAAAATCTTGAAAGTTCAAAATACTGAAAACTCAAAATACCAAATTTGATAATATTGAAAAAAGTACAGGATACTAACACTTACTGTACTCCAGCAGAAGTACATAGAGAAACAAATAAAAGACAAAGCATATTAGTTTACTCCAACTATTAGCAGGAGGGCTAACCCCTCTGCACCCCTCATGTTGAAGGGTGAGCCCCCTATACCCCCTGCTACTTAAATATATCAACTCAGAGATCGCTCTTTACTATACTAAGATGAGTTATGTTATTGTATAGCAAATTAAAATGGAACATGATTAAGGTTACAAAAGGCAGTCATGAAGCACGCAATGGTATGTTTGCTATTTTCTTCTGTGGAGTGCGATCTCGGAGTTAATATATTTAAGTAGCAGGGCTGTGCCCCCCACATATGTTTATAGTTGGAGAAGAGTAGTATGTTTTGTTTTGTCGTTGTGATGGAATATTGTAAGTGTTGGTGTACTCTGTTTTTTCAATATTATGAAATTCAGTATTTTGAGTTTTCAGTATTTTCAACTTTCAGGATTTTGGCTTCAGTATTTTGAATTGTAAGATTATGAGTTTTCAAGATTTAAAAGTGGACCCACCTATCTATCTATATATATATATATATATATATATATATATATATATATATATATATATATATGTATGCACCTCACAACAAGGTCCAGCATAAAAATTCACCTTAAGGTCCAAGGTGAAAAAAATAATCAAAGTTGTTCAACTTCTTTAATAATAGTGGAAGCAGGAAAATACAAATAAAGGCTGCTACACAACGATATTCAGAACTAGTTTCTTAGACACATACCGGTTTTGTCCCCTGGCATCATCAGTGTGATAGTGCATCCATATTTAGCTTTTTTATTGTATTTAATGTGAATTATGGTTAATATTATTTGTCTTTAAATGGAGAATGTGACTTTAAAGCCGCAGAGAATATAAGGAGAAGCAAGCCGTCTCACACTGATGATACACCGGTATGTGTCTAAGGTACTAGTTCTGAATATCATTGTGCAGCAGCCTTCATTTGTGTTTTCCTGCTTTCACTATTATTAAAGAAGTTGAACGACTTTGATTATTTTTTTCACCTTGGACGTTAAGGTAAATTTTTATGCTGGACCTAGTTATGATATGTATTTTGGCTTGGTCCCTGCATTCAGTGTTCATTTGCAAGCACTAGTTTTGTTGGGTGGCAATATATATATATATATATATATATATATATATATATATATATATATATATATATATATATATAAAATAGCAATGTAGCTTGCTCAACCCATTTCTGAGTCTGCTATCCAGTCTTGTTATGGCTACATACATGTTATACATTTGCTCTCCCACATATAATATATACATGTATTGTTTTCTTTACCTGTATCTTCATTCTATAGTTCTCTATCGTTCTGTTTCATATTTTTATAAATGCTATGCTAATCTGTCTTGTTGACTTTTTCTACCCCTAAAAACTGTTCTTTCTGTATTGCTGCTCATTCCCTTTACTTTTCCTCTTCATACCCTAAAGAATGAGTTTTTTATTTTTGGATACACATTTCCTGATGCTGGACACTGCTGTAAGAATAACCTCTATAGCAATATCTACACTTTCTTTTATACATTTGTCTGTTTTCTACTGCATTACACACCTGTTTTCTCTGTAGTTATTTCACTTTTTTTTAGTTAGCTATCGCTCTTTGTTTTTGTTTTATGAACTCATTTATATTTATATTCCTCAATCTTCTTTGTCTACATTTCTGGAAAATCAAGATAGGCTTAATCAAGCGTCTTGTCTATGATTATTTCTGGCTTAGCAGTACTACATTGCTTTTCTGTTACCATCTGTGATCTGAAATTCTTAGATATTCATATTTGTAGGCTTATCTTTCTTTTTTATAACCTTTTGAACTTACAATGTCATATTCTATATATTCTGAGACTCAAAGAGGATATTTAGCTTCCTCAACTAATTTCTGAGTCTGTTATCCAGTCCAGTTATGGCTACATATAAGTCATACATTTGCTCTCCTGGCATGTTTAATAATGTAGTTAATCTCATCCCTTCTTATTTTTTAGTGTCATTTCATATTTCTGAAATCTGGCTACTTGCTTCTGCTATGAGCATATATTTTGTGTGCCACAGTCTGTTTCAAATATATTTGTACAATAGGAATCTCTGCAGATATTTTTTAATTTGGGTTTTCTACAGGTGAATGCATGTTAGCAGCTCTTGATGTACCTGCTCACCTCTGCTTGCTTGAAAAATCAAGAACTCATACTCCCTCTAGCCCGATCTCCCCTTGTGCATAGAACTGCCCACAGCCAACCCTACTCAACTGTACAGCCCTATCCTATCCTAAGCTCTAATCTTAAGACTACCAAACATTTCCCAAACTGTCCTCACTACCTTACCCTAATTCTCCACTCCCCAAACCTAAAATCTTTGATTCCTCTCAAACTTAAAATTCCAACCTTACCCCTAAATGTATTTCCCTCGATCACTCCTCATACCTAAAACCCCTTCCCACTCCAT
Source organism: Protopterus annectens (assembly GCF_019279795.1). NCBI lineage: Eukaryota > Metazoa > Chordata > Ceratodontiformes > Protopteridae > Protopterus > Protopterus annectens. Next base: position 806,688,596 of record NC_056735.1, on the reverse strand, counting down.
AAGCCTAAAATTTTCCTGCTTCCTAAATCTCAAATCCACTTCCCATTCCCTAAGATTAAAACCACCTATCCACTCCCTAACTCTAAAACTCCTTCTCACACACTAAATCTAAAATCCCCCTCCTGCCCCCCCCCAGCTGCTTTGCTGCTTTCCCAAATTCATATTTCAGTTAGAACACAACCAGCAGCCTAGCCGAGTTACAAGATGATCAAGTCGCTGGCTTCAGGTGCCTGTAGTGCTTCCTTCTTATTTTGTATTTGTTCAAATTTCAAATATTTCAATGTTTTGTACCTCTCTGCATGCCTTTCCTCGTGTGTTCTCCTTCTTAGTGATCATTCGTTTTATGAATTTAGGTAAAAAGCTACTTAGCTTTGAAATTTTCTTTTATTGGTAGTCGCCTGTTTCGGTTCTTCATTTACAGTTGAAAATCTACTTGCAGCCTTGTAACATAATAAATGATATTCATATGTCAGTTTGCAGTTCTTTCTAATGAATAAAGATATTTGTCTTGTTGACACTTTTGGTACTGTCCTGTATTGACCTGGAGGTGGCACAAATCACTGCAAGTCACAAAATTCAATTTAGCTAGCTAGATCTGCAGCTGCAGACAGCACAGTTAGTGGGTGTTTATACTGGATGTTTTTGTTGGTATCACAGAGATGGGTACAGTTTTTTAAAGACATAAAAAAGATTGCAAGCTAAGACAGATTCAACAGCTGACACTCTTTTTAATGGAGGATTACCTTTGCAACACATGTAAAAATGTATACTTAAAAAGCATGTTGAAATAAACAGGATAGCAATCTTCTAAGAATATTTTATCATGAATAAATTCAGGTTCTCATAGAAAAGAATAAATCTCTCTAGGGCCAATGGAGAGCCACTAGGAAGTTTGGTTCATGCATAATTCATGAGACTTTACTTCCTGGGAACTCATCCATGAGCAGCGGCCATCCTGCATCAATGCTCTGAACAAGTGAAAAGCCAACAATGCTATTCTATGGGGAGAACAGACTGTGAAAGTGTTAATGGGTCTTAGCTTACTCTACAACTACAAATGGCAGCTTGGTCATAGAATTTCATTCCAACAAAGCTGAAGTACTTCCCGTGGCATTTCTGTACATTTAAGAATAATATCGGGGCCAAATGTTTTGAAGTCAGGGAAAACCAAGCCGCACAATACCTTTGGCATGTTTGCTTTGCTACACTTCCTATTCTATTCAGTCTGGTCAAGTATATATTACCCTTCATCTTTTCTACATAATACCAAAAACATAATGGTTCCTCTTCTTGATTCTTTCTTCTAGCTCCCTTTAGATATGCATCTTTGCTACCCTCACCTCCTTTGTTACCCGTCTATGTGTTCTCGCTGTACTTCCAGAACTCACAATAACTAGCCATAATTTCTGTGCATGTCTACGATAAATGGATTATATCTCCATTTCTTTCTCTCCCATCTGCTTTCTCTACTGAAGTGTAAAAATGCTTCTTCAAAGCTGGTAATGTAGGGACGAGTTTGAATCTTCTCACCCCCCCCAAGAATGCAAGTTTGGGGAGTGTTCATTAATGACTGAAGGAAGCATTGCTACAACATGTATCACATCTTTGCTGCTGTAAAGTTTAGATCAAGGTGAGAGGGATTTCCAGAGGGAAATCTTGGCACTGTGCACCATCTACTAGCTAGGTAGGTGAGTCTGTAATCTGCATGGGGAAAGGCAATTTTAGGACCCATGTATCCAATACATTATTCCTGAAGTCACAGCTAACAAGGAACCTATGGACTTCTACAAATGCAGATGGAGGAAAAGCAAGCTTATTGTGCCTTGCCTGAGTGTTTCAAGTAGTCACCATGCAGTTGCTCTTTCTATGCCTTTAAGACATCATTTCCTTGCTCTGACTCATGCAGCTAGGAATACTTCTGATGAGTTACTCTGTACATCTGCTTCTGGCGATGCATTTAAGGGCGTTGTCAGCTTCCTCATGAAGCAGCATTTTCTCAAGTCTTCCTTGAAATTTTCCCTTCTGGCTACCATTACTGTTCTCTTCTCCCACCTTTATTCTTCTTCTTCAGCTCCACACTACCTACATCAAATCTAATATTTTTGCATTTGTTCTTTTGATAACTGGGGTAGGTGGGCTTGTCCTGGGAACCTTTCCAGCCCACTATCACTGGCACAATGGCAACTAATACAAAAAAAAATGCAGTGAGGAAAATGGCAAAGAGTTACGGAGACTAAAGAAGTGAATAATGCAATGAATACAATGACAAGTTAAACAAGCAATAATGCAGAGAATACTGAATAATGAAGAAACTATCAATTATTCAAGAGTATTAAATGGACAATTGAAACCATCAAAGCAATATACAGTAATAATGCATACTCCAAATAACTTGTAGTTCAGTAATTTAGAATATATTAAAATAAGTAATTAATAGAAAAGTTATATGCATATCTGCATACTCACAAATGAATTATAAGTCCTTCAGTAATTCAAGTGAGGTTGTACTATATATATATATATATATAATTTTAAGTTTGTTTTACTGTTGTATGCAATTTAACTATTCTTTAAGTAGCTCTCACATTTCTGAGTCTGTTTTAAAGACTTTAAAAGCTCATGTCTGAATTGTTCATAATGTTCTTATGTTTTGAATGTAAGATGGAAGAAGATTCCAATTGGCAGGAATAAATATGGCAAAGCTTTTCTCACCAATAGCTTGGATAGATGATGGTTTTTAGGATGTTAGCATTTCATCATTCTGTGACAGTAACATGTACAAGATGTTATGAAAACTAATTTATCAATTGTAGGGCAATAATTGTAAAGTCTATTATGCATAAGTTTTTCAACAAGCAGCTGGATTTTGCTGTTGTCATCAGTTGCCTTTCTTTAGGGATGTACAGTGGGGGTGTGAGATTAATGTACCTATAAATACTACAAAATGGAGGCCTATATACTAGAGTGTAATGAGAAGAGAGGAGAGTGATGATTGACCTGTATATTCTAGCCTTGGTGTAGTCATTTTTTTTGTGAGAGAACTCCTGGCAAGTGAGTTAAGATATTTTAAGACTAAGAATGAAGCTCTGTATAGGGAGCTGAACAGTTTCAATTATAGGGTAAGACTAAGAACGAAGCTCCGTATAGGGAGCTGAACAGTTTCAATGATAGGGTAAGATCTACTGTGACTTCACTGTATTTGCATTTATGTACTACTGAGTTGTCTGGGGATTTGCTGACTAAGGGCATGGCTTTGTTTAGTTCTTTATGTGCTCTACTTTTAACGTTCTAACAGTTTTGGGAAGGTTAATGCCATTGACATAGCTGGGTGAAGTCTTGCTGTTGATTGTTTTGCATATAGATAGTAGATTTGCCTGCATTTTGAAGAAATATTTCATCAGCAGAAAGGGTAGTGCTTATGAGGAAGATAGAAGTTTTTATATTACTAATGAAAATATAGAATAGATTTTGTCCAAAAAAATGTCCACTTCTCTTATAGTATATGTATGCCTTGCATTCTAATCCTCTTCATGTTCCTCATCTATGTCATATATTTCACCATTTGATAATTTATATATTATATAGTTATATTATAGCTATATTTCACCATTTGATAGCAGTGTTGCATACTTTCTGGCTTCCTAATTTTCCTTTACCTGAATGACTTCTAGAACTGCTTACATTAATCCAGATCCCAGTACAATAAATTGACGTAATCAGTTCTTCCAGATTGTGCTATTTTTCTTTTCATTATGATATCTTGAAAGACTTGATAAGAGTTAATTTACCCTGCATAGCATGATTCAACTTAGGGAGTGATTAATCATTTCAATTCTTGCTCCTGCTGAAGTCAGACTCATGATTATTAGTCTAACACATTTTGTCTGTTGGACAAAACTGTTGAAAAATATCTCTAAAAGCCACTTTCAGCAAGCAGTATCTTAAGCTTTTTTTTGCAGGTGGATGAGCCTTTGCCCCCCACTTTCCCTAATGAGCCTTTGACCCCCACTTTCCCTAAATTTTATATATCAACTGCATGGTCGCACAATAGTGGAGAAAGGCAACACCACTGGTTCACTGAAAATGGCATTCTGTTATAAGTCAATCTGCTGTTGTCAGTCAAACAGCATTCAGCAAAACCACACATATCATTCCCCTTAAGCCCACCCCACAAGACTGAGTGATTTTCATGGCTCCCTCACTCAGAAGTGCATAAAGTATTTCTCAGCTGACACTAATTTGATCAAAGTGCAAGTGACACCAGCTCTCTCCCTAAATGCCAGCTTCCCACCAGTGACTATTGTTACATCTGTTTTTTGTTTCATCAGCATATAAGCTAACTTTGCTCTCAAAACTCACTATGATAACTCGAAAAATGATATTAAAATTGATTGTTCCTAGCACTGTACCCTCTGGCTTTATACTGTCTAATTACTTTTTTCTTGAGCAATCACTTTCTACTTCACATCCAACAGTACAAATACCTCATCTGGAACCTCTTCTCTATACCATTTACTTTTCCACCTAACACCCTGTGAGGCATATTCTTAGTGCCTGCTCCAGGGCATAGAATGATGGAGTCTAATTATGACCGAGATAATCCAGACTTGCGTAGCAGCCTAGGCAATTAAAGAACTAGCCAGGGAGGGGGAGCAGTAAAGAGGCATAGTCTCTTTACCTCTCATGGGGGAGGTTAAGTAGCATTACACCTCCATTACACCTATTCCCATCTCCAGTATAAAGAAACTACTTCTAAAACTGAAACCATGTTCCAATGCCCCTGACGAGAAATCCTCCTACTTCCTAAAAATTGCAGCAGACGCCATAGCCTATCCTATCTCCATACTAATAAATAGATCTATCTCAGAGGGCCATGTCCCCCAGCTCTGGAAAAAGCATTTATTATTCCACTCCATAAAGGAGGAAACAAAAATGACATCCCCAAATTCCGACCAGCTGATATCTTATCCCCCATTTCTAAACTTCTCGAAAAATGCATCCACCTACAACTTCTACCCTACCTCCTAAGTAATAACCTTCTCACTCCCACACAACATGGATTCCGACCTGGCCACAGCACCACTACCACCCTCCTCTCCTTCCTGGAGACTGTTAATTAAAGCCCGTGACACTGGTCACATTGTGTCCACCCTCTTTTTACACCTCTCAAAGGCCTTCGACACCATCTCTCACAACCTTCTCCTTGCTAAACTTTCTAAACTTAACTTATCCCACTCCACTATCAACTGGTTCACAAGTTACCTATCAAACAGGCAACAAGCAGTCAAGTGAAAAAAAGCTAGTTCTTCCTTCCTAAATAGTCCCACAGGTGTACCCCAAGGTTCAATTCTGGGTCCCCTACTCTTCAGTATCTTCATAAATTACTTTCACCATGCCATTCCTAACTGTAACCTCATCCAATATGCTGATGACTCTACACTAATCTGCTCTGCTACCTCTACTTCCTCTTTAGCAAAATTAACCCAGAATGCCTTCACATCTTCTAAACAATGGATGCTGGACAACCATTTGGCACTCAGTGCAACCAAGACTAATCTAATGATATTTACCCCATCTAGAACCATCACCCCCGACAAAATCTCCTTCTCTATCACTAGCCAAACTAATACTGTCCTCGAAATAGTCTCCACCGCTAAACTATTAGGAGTCCTCATTGATGATCAACTAAAATTTGATAGCCACATACATGCAAATATCACAAAAACACATAAGAAACTAGGCCTACTTTACCGCCACAGCCGCTACATCTCTCCTTCTTCCAGGCTTGCTCTAGTTACTACATACCTTATCCCTTCCCTCCTTTATGGAGCCTCTATCCTCACTAGTCTACAATCTTCTCTCAAGTCCAAACTTGCCTCCTGCTACTATAAAATGTCAAAGTTTGCAACCAGCCAAAGATCCTCTACCCATCATTGTATCTCCCTACATCAACTGAACTGGCTTGAGCTACCCAACTATCTCACCTATAATCAACTGATCCAAGCTCACAAAATTATTTTTAACCCCCCTATCTGCCCTTCTCTTACCTCTACTTTCCAAATGCATCAACCTAACAGATGCCTAAGGTCTAACTCAGAAAACCTAATAAAATTGCACAAACCTTCCCATCCACCAGGTAAACATCTTTTATCCTTTTCTCTAGCACATTACTGGAATTCTCTCCCACCTCTCATCCAAACCATTAATAGTCTCTCTGCCTTCAAATCCTTACTGCACTCATACCTTTCTTCAAAGTGGGAATGCTCTTGTTCCCATCCTACATAGTTTCCCCTACCTCACTCTCTCTCCATAAGCTATTACTTAAACTCCTAGTGTGTCTATAAGCTCTAGCTATAGCTGTAGCAATAGCAGTAGGTATTCGTCAGACTGAAAACAAAAACCTCTATTTTTGCTTCTAATAATGTCTTATCTTGCACGGTATCAGTTGTATCCTGTGTATTACTATTATGTATGTATTTTGCATTCTGTGTATTACTATTATGTATTTTTACTCTCTGTATTTTCTTTGATTTTTCTGTATTATTCTGGAGATTTTCTCCCCAGGACTCCATTGAAAATGGGCTCTTCATGGCCCAATGGACTATCTTGGCAAACAAACTGCAAATAAATAAAATAAAATAAATAAATGTTATTGGGTGCAATTTCTATGAATGAATCTCCAGTGGTGGCTGGATAGCTATCAGGAACTGTCTCGTCAAAGAAGGACAGCAAACCTGTGTGAGGGACTACTTCACTCACACATGGATGATAGCCTCATATTGAACCTATTGTACACCCCCTTCCTTAGCACTTAAATAGCTTACTGTGCCTTGATTGGCTGTCACCCAGTGGGAAACAAGTAGAAAAAAGGACTAGGTTCAGATACTCCCTAGCTACTCTAGATAAGAGGTACTTTGCTAAAGCAAATGTAACTGGTTTTAGTAGATAAATATGACAAGGTTAGTTGTTGTTGTTGGTGTGTCTTTCGGCTTTTCCCGGTTACGGGTCGCCACAGCAGAACTCCGGTCAGCTAATAATTGGCAGTAGATTTTTATGTGCCAAGTTGCCAGCCCTGACGCACAACCTTCAACGAAGGTACGCCCATTCACGCATGTCTCCACACAGAAGACAAGGTTAGTAGAGTTTTAAATTGTCTTCCAGTAATGCATATAGAATGATGTATTAAGCTTTGATAGATGCAATTGCTTTTTTCATTAAAAATCTATGTAAACAAATTTTGGTATTCACTTCAAGTTAAAATTCAACAAAATTTTAAAGACTGAAACTGACTACTACTACACCATGCACCCATTTGCATTGCTTAAAGTGTAGTCTTTCTTGAAATGTTACTTCAGTTCAAAAGAATGCATTGACTTATTTGGACTTCCCCTAAAGATATGTAGCTATGAAACCAGAAAAAAGGTGTTTTTGAATTAAAGAAAACATTTTAAACAGAAAGACTATTAATTTAGTTACAACTTTGCTTCTGAAGAGTATACAAATAGACTGTATTCCTAGACAGACCCCATGATAAAAGATTTACTGCCTCAGAAATCAAGCTGTTTGGAAATGCAAGTCTGAGAAAATCATGTATGCCATTAATTGTTAGTAGTGATAGGTCCACATAAGCTGTAAGTTAGAATTATTTATGCTGTCATCTTAAACACATTTTTGACAAAATGTATTTTTAATTACACAAAGCATATTGTGTAACTTTGCTTGCTTAAAAGAAGTGTTTTACTGTTTCATTTCAAAAGCTCACAGTTGGTGTTTTCTCTAATTAGCTTCAAGTTATATGTACATATTGAGCATATGTCAACTGTTGACTTCCTCCTTTCAATGAGTTACTAAAGTGATTACGATCATGCCAATATTTAACATGATTTTCTCAGACTTGCATTTCCAAACAGCTGCTGCTGTATTAAGCTTTGGTAGACGCAATTGTTTGGGGATTGGAGAAAATTCATTAATCCCTCCTAGACAATATTGTATGTGTGCTTTTGTGCAAAGTAATCTTAGACCAGTTTTAATTACCATTGGTAAGGTTGCACTGGAAGGCACTGGGCTCAATCACAGGTGGGTAAAATCCTGGGGTGCCAGTAATTGCAACTGTTACAGCAGTTGCACAATGTAAAACATGTTTGATTTTGGCAAGTGATAGCTATTATTTGGGTCAGCAATGTGCGTTTACCATACATTGTTAAACCTGTTCATCCATCACATATTATGTGGTACTGAGCAGAGCAAATTGTGACACTATAGCACCTGGCCATCACATATTAAATTACTGCCAGTGGTACAGTCTTAAAAGGTATAGCATGGCATACTGGTGTTAGTGGTGGGATATATTATATAGTGAATTTGTACAGCCTGCAAAATAGTCAACAGAAGCGCGCGCGTGTGTGTGTGTGTGTGGGGGGGGGGGGGGTAGCCTTGTATCCCCATGGTAAATCTACAGCAGGATACACTGCACAGTAGTTATATTATTTTAGACTGAGTAGTTAGGAAACAGGCAAGCAATATCTCTGTGGAGTATGAAAAATGGTACATCAGCTGGCTAAAAAAATGCAAGCTGAAAGAAATCCAACTTAGACTAGGATGATAGCACCTTATGGTGTATCTAAGATTCAGTTTTCTGAAACTGGGCAGAGCCTGATAGCAGATATTAGTTTGCAACATACAGCAGAACAACTCAGTCAAGACTCAGTTGACTTTAAAGCACATCTTGAATTAAACAGACTCCAGCTGGAGCTGAAGCACATGGAAACTGTAGGAGCATAGAAAAAGAGAACATGCAAAGCTGTCAAGGAGGAAATAAAACATCAGAAGGAAATGGCCAAGGTGCAGGAGAAGGAGAAGAAGCTAGAAAGATATATGAAATGAGAAGAAAGAGATACGGGCTGCCAACATGAAAGGGAAGGATTGCTATCCACCAAATGAATGTGAGCAGCAGGGAAAAATTCCAACCCTGGCTCTGCACTAAATTGATTTCTCAGTATGAACAGGTGGGGGATGGGGCTTGGTTAGCTTTATTTGGGTATTTGAAGGTGTACACACTTAGCAATAACTTGACCAGGGTCAATGTCTGAGGTTTTCATCTCTTCTGCTTTTGGGAAAAACTGTGAATACTTTATGTAAAATACCAGATGATGATGACTGTGTGGACTCTCAGTTTATAAATTGTTTATCTGAATGTTTTAAACTTACTTCTGAGGTTTACAGTAAAAAGATCAAAGAAGAGAAAATAAAACCAGAAGACAGTGTCTGCAATGCTATTGCAGAAATAAGCACAAACTTTAGTAGGAGGGTGGATGCATGTTAAATTTCTACTTTTGAAAGGTTCAGAAAACATACAATAAGGAAGCAAGCATTAGTATGCTAAGAATTTTGCCTGAGAATATGAAAATGTGATTAAGAAACTTGGGGTATCATACTTCTGAGGAAACGGGCAACAAATGTTACCTCCATATAACTGAACAGCATAACTGCATAAGAGGGGTTATACAACACTCCACACATATAAGGGAACCCATGAGGTATAGACTAAACCTTCAGAGCAGGTTCCACAGATGTGGGGGAAAATACTGCACCCAGTACATGCCAAGGTCTTGGAATTAAATGTTTCCATTGTTCCCAAGTTGAGTAGCTATGGTCTGAATATCCACAGGAAGAAGGCAGGAGAAAAAATCCACATGAAGCAGATAACAGAGATGGAATTATAGAAGAAAAGTTTTTTTTTTGAATCTGTAGTTACTCCAGGATATCACAGAAGGTTGTACACTGTCTTAGTAGAGACTATAAGAAACTATTGCCAGGAGGGATACTGAATTAGACATAATAATCAGTCAGCCTGCAGTTGTTACAGAGGAGCTTTACTTGCCTGGGCAGTCCACTCAAGTTAGGGCCAGGAGAGGCACCTTTTCAGGTACCTTTGTCCAGTGTTCACATGGAAAGGAAAGGGGTAGGAAACAAGCACGTGGCTGTAACCAATGGCATCCATAATAAATTTGATGATGCAGTACCTTGTATATAATGTACAGTTACATAACAAATGGCGAAGATAGATGGGAACCTAGATGAATCCCACACTGCCAACAGAGGCTGAAGGTGATGGTATTTCATGGAAAGAGTTAGGCAACATCAGGAAGCCTGAAATGGAGACATAGCTGTCAGGGTTTATTAGCCTTCCTCTAGAAGAGATCACTTCAGGTGAAGAGAGGTCTGGTATCTGTATGTGTAAATCTGAGGCACAGTTATAGAAAAATACTGGATACATATTAGAAGAGAAAGAGAGGATGGCCACAAAGAGAGATCTCACCTTAAGGAACATGAGGGAAGTAACCAAGGATACTCCAAATACTCAAGTGAAGGGAAATCTTTATATTGGGATAAATGGGTTTCTGTACAGAAAATGGACCCATGAAGGAAGAGCACAAGGAGAAATGATACAACAGTTGGTAGTCCCAAGGACCTGCCATTAGACACATCTGGCCATAGCTCATGACAGCATTTTCTTGTGCAATTTGGACATAAATCATACAACATGGTAGCTTATGCAATTTTTTTATTGGCCAGGTATTTGCAAAAGACGTGCAATGGTACTGCAAGATGTTTGAGCACTCTCAAAAGGTTGGTGAGGCACGAAACCATGCTAAGGTTGTTTTTTGCCTTTACCTTTTATTGAAGAACCATTTATGAGTATAACCATGAATATTGTAGGGTTTCTTAGCCCCACCCACCTACAGTTAAAAAGTATGCTTTGATGGTAATAAACTATGCTACTAGACACCCTATAAAACTAAATTTGTCCTCTATTGAGAGAGAAGTAGGTGAAGCTGCTCCATTAGATATGTCAAAAGGGAGGACTTACCTGGGAAATATTGAAGGACAGAGGGGCTTTCTTCATGTCAGACCTGCTGACTTGTGTGTAGTGAAAATGTTGAGTTAAGCAATTAAACACTACTCCCTAATATTAAAAAATACCTCTATTATGGGCCATCAAAAACTATCCAAATAGCTGAAATCTAATGCCTGAAGCAGAAATTGCTGAAAATCTAAATCTAGGCATCTTGCAGAGGGACGCACATATCTGCATCCCTGATACTGGGGTCAAGCCTCTTTATACCCACAATAAGCTTAGATATACCAATACCAAGGTTGCACCAACTTGAAGAAGAGATAAAGTTCACCAGGAGGGGCATCACTGCAGGTGCTCAGTTAGAAATCGCACTGGCAATGATTTCCTAGGGAAAACAACATTCACTGAGCTAATTCTTGGTGTATTGAACCTTGGACAATTTATACTTGAGGAATCACAAGTTGCCCACTAGTAGCCTCCACAAAGAAAATCATTTGGTCGAAAGGCTTTACTCTGTTCTCAAGAGTATGCTGACAGCATTTGCAGATCAGCTTAAGCTGGAGTGGGAGAAGTAATTGCTCCATCTTCTCTTTGTGTACAGAGAGGTACCCCAAGAATATACAGGTTATTTTCATATGATCACAGCATAAGGGGTGTCTCTTGACATAATACATAATGAGTAGCAGGATGAAAACGATTTTTCACAGGTCTGTGGTGGTGTACATACTGAATTTTAGGACTAAGCTTCAGGGGCTCATGGAGTTGTCACAAAAGTACCTAGCAATGCAAGAATTACGTGTTTGAACAAGTTACTTGTAAATGTTACCCATGACAAGGCATGAGAGGCAAAACACATTACTATTCTTCCTTTATACCTACTGATAGCTTAAATAAAGCATATTAATGAGCATTGATTGACTCTGATATTGGCTCCATACCATCTCTCTAGCTCCCTCGCCTTGTCTTTACTCTCCAAACTATCCCTGCACCTGTTTTATTCCTTCTATACATCCATCCTCTATTTTCTCCTTTCTAACATGCAATAACTATTGTATATTTTCAAATTCTATTTTCAAGATTTCATTCATTGTTTATCTTTATTTTTTCTGTAACTAGGGATACAGTGATATAAAATATATTGTGGTTCATTTTCTGATATTGTGATTGCTTCTCTCAAATTAATCAGTTTTTTCCTATAGTGCTCTGTATCTTTGTTGTTTTACCTTCCCAGGCTATACCTGAAAAAGGTCCTTTTGGATCAACACTCTAACCAGCCAACAAACGAAAGTAAATAAATAACATAATCACACCAGAAGCAAATGTTCTAGTATGATGGGACAGTGAAAGTCTGAGTATACAATTGGACAAAGGGTAATGATACTTTTTCCTGTTCAGCAGCATAGTAAGGCAGAGGTAGCTTTGGAAAGTTCTTTCATTTTTGTGTGTGGGGTACATGCTGCCAAATGTATGTTGTAGTTGCCAGAATGGAGGCAGAAACACAAACTCTTCAATTTTAAAGTGATGAAGTCCTAACATAATAGAGACATACAAATGCCTAGTATATGGAGGGATCTCATAGTAAAGCTCCTCTCACTAAAGCTTAAACTGATCAGTCAGTGGGTGACAATATTGTCATAACAGCTATCCCTTACAGAGGTTCAGAAAATCCGAGCAGTGCTATGGCAGTTTGGGGTATGTTCACTGCTAAGACAATGTGTACTCAACTAGCATGGCACCATGTTCAAAAAGGGACCCAGAAGACAATAAAAAGGGAAGATTTAGCTATCAAAGCAGAAGAAGGTCAAAAAGGTCTTTTCTTGTTACCAAAAAAATAAGTGGTCTCTCCAGACAAGGAATTGAGCAATGTATCTCAAAATGCTCTTTACCCACAATTTTGTGTTCTGATGGTTTTTCAAGAAAGCTCACCTGACATTTACAAAGGGGGGAGAAATATGAAGATCTGGTATTATGCCAGATGAAATATAATTGTTTTCAGACAAGTAATGAAAGAAGTTGAACATAGTTTGCAGCTGTCTTTCAATAAAACACACAGAATGCTGTATTATGCTGATAAAAGTGTAATTGTTTTTCATAAAAATGATGTAAATGCTACATAAGATCAAGAGAATGCAATACCTTATTTAGACCCCCCCCCCAATTAAATGACTGGGGATAGACTCAAGCATACGCTCAACTGTACAGATTTCCACAGACTATCCAAATGTTTGCCTCATATTTTTGGTCTGTTCCTCATAAAAATTGTGTTTTTTTTGACAAATCACTGGGATGATCTAAGGACTGAAGTCAATAAATAATGACATGCATTTGAGTTTCAGACTTTATATCCTTCAGAAAATCTATGGTAACACAAATCCTGCTATTCTAGTGACTTTTTAAGAGTAATATTTAAAATGTGTCCCTATTTGTGTGCCTTTGTCCCCCCATTTTGTCAGGCTTTGTCCAGATTTCTTGCACTAAGAGGTTGAGAGGTAAGACAGAAAGCCTTACTTTCAGTTTGAAGAAAAACAGGGAATACTGTATGTGGCTTTTTTAGTTGAGAAATGCAGTGAAAGAGGCTGTTAGTTTAGTTTTTGCCTTTCTTCTAAAATGTAAGTGGACTACATTCCTTAGCAGAGCTCATGCCAGAAGAGCCATTGCCTAAAATAATCTCTTCAATGTCTCTTGGGTCTTACAAGTCAGATGTATGTAGAACATTAAGTATATCTTTACTGTATGTAGAACATTAAGTATATCTTTACTGACTGGTAGTGATGGGGCTATATAAACTGTTAGTTGAGTCTTCATGACATGTCTCTTCAAACTCACTTATGTAGCATTTTTATGCAAGAATAGATCTGTATGTATATTTCATTTTACAAAACATAGTTGTATATTTAACATCTTAAAGTACACTGCTTAATTTTATGTCAATTAAATAATTTTATTATATGTTCATTGGTACTTACTAAGCTATTGATCCATGAGGATCTTTAGAAGCCTAGCCATACATTCCTATGAAGTTTTTAACCCTTACATTTTAAGTACAAACAACTGAAAGACAAGTTGAACATTTACATGTTACCCTACCCATGATGGGCAAGGATGCTAAACTAATGATGAATTTATGAATACATTCATCCAGATTACATCTGAATAGATTATAGCTGAAAGGTATAAAAGAAGTACTTTGTTTAATGTCAACAGGAAGACAATTCCAAAGGGGTATTCTCAGTGATACATATATTTCCTTCCAACGTGTTCTGATTATGTTACAAAGAGACTTGAGATCTCTTGAACATGTCTTTACACTCCACTAGACTTGTGAATGTGCAGTAGGTCTGACAAGACAGTGTCTGTTGAGGTTCTGCATGCGAGGTTGAGATTGCCCCTCAGTAGGCTGTATGGCATCGAGAAGAGACTGAAGGTTTTAAGATGTTTTTTTGTTTTTATGATTTAGGACCTTGGTTTTCATAGTAGGAAAGCACTATGGACATACTCAGTTATTGGCCTGATGAGTGCAGAATACACTGAAATGACAATATCCTAGGGCCTGGAAACCATTCCCTTAGTAATATACTGTGCAATGTAATAGGACGTTATCTTTATTGCAATAATGGGTACATGGTGATCAAAGAATAGTTCATTGTAAAAAAAAAAAGGCATTTCATTGTCTAGATACGATCTAAGATCAATGTGATAGTTTCTAGGGATGTCTTGCTTGCCAAAGTATACTATTAAATATTACTTCACATTTAGTTTTAGTCCTCTTGGAGGATCTTGGTATCCTCTGAGGAGTTTATCATGTTCAGCCATAAACCCTTAACAGTAGCTTTGACCTCCAGGAAGCAAACGCTAACAGGTTGTGAGCCATGGACTGAACCCTGGAGGTATGCAACTAGGGACAGATGTTTTTGATGAGGTAGAGCAGTCCACATTAATTTACTGGGTTCTATTTTTGCAAGCCAGTTTGTTAGCGAATAAGTTACTTAAGGATTTTAGATAGGATAGTTTAGCTTCATACAATACCAGAGTATGGGATGGTGTCAAATGCCTTTGCAAGGTCTAAATAAGTTATGTGTGCTGATTTGCCCTCATCTATTACTTCAGTAACCCTCTCAAAGAAGTCAAATAGTTTAAGTAAGCAGGCTCTACCCTTAAGAATTTTAACTTAATTTGGCCTTATTAATTCTATAATGATCAGTTCCATAGCCTCATAAATGAGGTTGGTCAGACTTACAGGTATTTAATCTCCTAGTGACACCACCTGTGTGCAAGGAGATAACTGTTGCTGTCCACCATTCATTTGCCACAAAGCGTATTTGGATGCTTTCCTTGAATAGCCTCTCTAAAGTGTCTGACCAGTCTTGTTTCAATCTGGCCAGTAAGCAGCCTGGTATGCCATCTGTGCCCATCGAATCAGTGTTCTTGGCTTTTGACGGTGACTTGAGGACATGTTCATGGGAAATTTTATTGGGTATAGAATAGGTGCAGATATGAAATCTAGGAATGTTGGTGGGGAGGGGGTGAAGTTAGAGCATTTTTTGTGTCAGTAGATTGGCTGCATCTTCTGGGTATGACTATGTAATATCATTTGCTATTAGCTCTGCACAGATTTGGGCATTGTTTCTAACATATTCAAAGAAGGCTTTGTTGTTGTCCTTTGCCTTGATGGGAATTGTTACTTCACATCTGCCTTTGATTGATTTGTTCAGAGTTCAGGGTTGCCTGTTAAGTTTATCAAGAGCTTTTTTGCATCTTTAAGAGCTACATTTGTTTTTAAGTGGAATGATTTTTTTTTCTTTTATTACAGAGTCTGTTTATGCTTGGGTTCTACCACATAAGTTTATTTTTGAATTTGGCATTGTATTTACTTTGAAGGGAAACATATGCATCAGTGCAGCTATTCACATATGCATCAATGCAGTTATTCACATATGCATAAAATTTGATTGTAAAGGATTCAGCATAAAGAGTGGCAATGTCGAATATATAGGTCACCACTCATTTTCAGTAGATTAGCCTTTGCATAATCTTTGAATACTGAGGTATTGGAGGATACTTCTAGCTTCAATCACCAAGTGAATGTGACTGATTAGTGGCCCAGTTTGTCCAGGGAAGCAGTAACAATTGGTATGGAGCAGAGCTGTCCCATATTGGTAAGGACCAAGTCCAGGATTTTATCACCCTGGTTGGAGAGTGGACTAACTGGTCCAAAGAGTTTGTACTGATGAAGTCCAGAAATCTCTTGGCATATATGTTAGAGGATGTAGATATCTCCCAGATAGGAAGATGATGTTTGACTTAATGCATGGGGATTTCACACTAGTTTGGTAGGAGGTATGGGCTGACAGAAACATAAAGGGGGTCCTACAGCTAGCCATGATGTGATAAGGGATCTTGTTAATGGTAAGTTGGACATGGAGAAATTCCAGATTGTTATCTTTTCTATCTGACTGAAGGAGAAGTATTTATTTATTTCTACAAATATGAATACAACCCCACCTTTAGTGCATTCATCTGGTACAGTGGACCTGAACACATGATAGGCATTGAAACCCTGCACTGTTGGTGTGCTGTAAATTGTCTTGAACCAGGTCTTCATGGCAATGTATATATTGCTGTTTTCCAGTGTAAGGAGTGTATGTTGGGAGTGGAGTTTTTTGTTAAGGCTCCTAGAGATAAGCAGCAATACCTTTATGTTATTCAGGTTCAGTTTTATTATGCCTAAAGCTTTTGAGGACTGATACTGCATAAAAATGGCACTACAGGGTGGACAAAGTCTTAGCCAATATACGGAAGCCTTGGGGGATAGCTAGAAACCATTCCTGGCAAAGCAGTTAGGACTGTCTACCATCTCCTCACAGGCTGATATATATCGAACACCCCTTGAATGACACAAGAAGTAAAGCTAATTGTTGAAAGACAATAATCTTTTGTTTGTATTGCATTATCATTATTGTTGATAAAATACTGCTGAAGGCTAAGTTCTTACCTTCCTCAGACACATATTCTAAGAGCTCCATCAGGTCTCTCTTCATATGGCCCAGGGCATTATATCTCACTTAATTTACACCTACATATATGACTGTGTCATACGTGCACTTGTGGTGCAAGGACTTGATTGTATTTGTGATGTGGTGAATCTTAGCACCTGTTACGCAACTGACAATGATCCTCTTCTTTCATAGCCTGGTGAGTGGTGTATCAGTGTGTCTCATAATGGAGTCACCCATGACCAGGATGTTATATTGCGTGCAGGTTTGCCTTATGGGGCTTTTGAATTGAGACATTATGACTGTTAGATATATATTTCAAGGTGTGCTGTGCTTGTATTGTATATTTGTAAGTTTGATGAGGGTACTTGCTTCTTAGGTTACATTTAAGACACCTTTATGGTTTATGTAGGCTGATTTTATAAGCTTTGGCATAAGTGGTTTTGTGAGTTTATTTACAGTGTCCTTATATGAGAGATTTATCTCCATCAGCATTAAATAACTGCATTTCTCACACACTTTCAGTTTGTTTAAGTAGTCGGTGGTTGTCAGTAAACATAGGAATATTGCTACATTATTTCATAATGTCCATTTCAACCGAGCTGGCTAGAGAGATGGTTGTAAAGTGCAAATTCATGGTTCTATGTGCTTAATAACATGGGCTGAAAGGGGAGTAGAGCCTATTAGGTTTAGACTGATTACTGGAGGTGTTATCTCTTTGGTAGTGGAGATAGTGCTAGCCTCAACATAGCTGCATGCAGCTAGGAATCAGTGAGTCTTAGTTGCTTCTATCACGAGAAGCAAAAGAGTAGCATTAATCCTAAGCTGCTTCTTGAGAGGTTATATTAGCCAAGATGTTGCTGGGTTCAACACATTTGCTAGTCTTCTCTTGGTGAAAACACTGTATAAAGCCTTCAGCAGCCAAGCTGCACAAAGGCCCTGAAGAGGTTCCCACCCAAACTACAACCAGACTACTCAGAGAAGTCCCATACACACTGCCCAGTCATAGCAAACTACTTCAAATGTCCTTATTAGGTCTCTTTCAGACAAACATTCTATGGTTCAAAAGCTACCTATCCAATAGGCATCAGTCAGTAAAATAGCACTCCACCCTTTCTCCATACCTTCCAGTCACCACCGGTGTACCACAAGGCTCCATCCTTGGTCCCCTCCTCATTAACATTTTCACTAATACCCTCCACACATGCACATAACAAGCTTCCCTAACACAGTATGCAGATAACTCCACACTCATATGCACACCTGGTAACATGCACACCTCCAAAAAGTTACTCAGGAAGCTTTAACAGCAACCTAAACATGACTTTGTAACTCACAACTTGTGCTCAACCCTAAATAAAAAAGAAGCTACTATTTTTCCCTCAAATCTCTCTCCCATGAAAAAAAAAACACAATTTAAAGTCCTCTCTCTTGATAATACAACCATTGATGTCACTTCTCATAGCAAATTTATTAGGGATGATAGTGAATGATAAACTTAAATTCGACCTGCATACACAAAATTGCATAAGAAAAGCTCATCAAAAAACTAGGGATGTTTTAGAGCCAAAAACTTCCTCACAGACACAGCTAAAGCAACACTTGCCACTACTTATCTCCTCCCTAACTTCTTTATGGTACTCCCATCCTTACTAACCTTCAGGCGTCACAGAAAATCAAAACTTGAACAATGCTATAACAAAGTTGTTAAATTTAGAGTAAATAACCTTTTCAGATTCAGGAGTCATTTTAAGCACTTAGCTCCACTGCATAAATAAAATTATTGAGGGGGGATACCAGCTGCCAACAGAAATTTCACCTCAAGAGTTATTCTAGCTCTACCAGGATATGCAGAGTTTACAATACCAATACATCAGTGACTAAAGTATGCATTCATTTCACAATAGGAGAGGAAAAGCCCACTAAACTTCAAGATTCATAGACGAGCACTGTCTTGAATTAACTTATGCAACTGAAGGTCCAGAAAATAAGAACTGTAGCTGGTGATTAGAAAGTTCCAAAGCTCACAAAGTTCCTTCCACTACATGGTATTCTAATTGTGTAAATTTAAAGCCAGTGGGAATGGTGTCCAGTCAGTTCAGTCTAGAAAGCAACTGTTGGTGGTAATTCTTGTAGTCACAAGATACCACAGCATGGAAAGTCCACAAATTAATCAAAAATGAGACGGAATAAAAGCCAATACAAATCAGCTAAGTATGTGAAATTCAATCTTCAGTGCTTGCTTAAAATACTTTTATGACCATTTTTGTCACTGTATATATGTGTGTCATTTCTGAAGTCCATTTGTACTTGTTTTGTATTGTTTTGGAGCCATTACATTTAGTCAGAATACTTGCTGTTACAGTCTATACAGGAATGTGTATTCTGATGGCAGATAATCACAACTTGGCCCACATAGTTTGACTATTCCCATACCCTTTAAATAAGCTGCATGTTCTAACAGACAGCCAATGGCTTATTTAATTTGTCCATTACTAATGACAAGTGCCTTCTGTCTTTCCCATAGTACTTGAAATATGTCATAGTTATAACCAAACAACCTAGTGAAAACAGAATATCTTTATATGCTTTAATGAAGATTGTCCCTTGTTAATACAAATTAACTGCTGGTATATACAGATAGTGCTTCTCATGTTCTAGTTTTCTCAATTGATACTATGTATTATGGAAAAAGGATGCCTAGTTGAATCTGGGACCAGAAACAGTGATAGGTCAGTTATGTCCCTTCTAGGTAACAGGACTGTTGACTCAATTAGTGCTAGAAATATCATTCAACATGCAGGTTCACAGTAATATGATAGACACTTGCTTATGAACTTGCTTAATAGCAAGAGTGGTGGAGCAAACCCATTAATCAAAACAGTTGCCAGCTTAGGCAGTGTCCCAAATGGTGTTTTGCATTCTAAGGGTCCTGTGTTTAAAAATTATAGAATATCTGGTCAACAAGTGAGAACTTCCATGCCTCAAGATGTTCGTTACACATGCTTAGTATCACAGTTGCTTTTGTTCAGCATATATTCAGGAAAAGTGCTTATAATTCGAATATAATTTGATGATTCTACTCAGGAATAGAGCCACAGCCATTCCACCAATTTGTATGAGTTAACTATTTTCAATCTGTAGCCAGTTCTAAGGAAAAGGAACATATTTTTTGGGGAGTCCTTTACTTATAACATTTCACAAGATACTACTATTGTAAGCAAAACCTGAATTAGATTGAGCAGCACACTGGCTCAAGGATAATATCTATGTTCCAGGATCCACTGTTCAGTTCTGTTCTGAACTCCAGTCACTGTCTGGATAGAGGTTTATATGTTCTTCCCTCAATTGTGTTAATTTTCTACAGGTACTTGGTTTCCTCCCAGAAACATGGTGGCTGACTGGCTACAACAATGTGCCCACTGTGAGTGCATTTTAATCTCTCTACCTTTATACTTGCTAATATACAAAAATGACAACTGTGTATTGATTTATACTACTTATATTAGGAAGGTAACTAAATAAAAATACTACAAAATAAAAAAGAAATTGGTAGGATATGTGTGTGTGTGTGTGTGTGTGTGTGTGTGTGTGTGTGTGTGTGTGTGTGTGTGTGTGTGTGTGTGTGTGTGTGTGTGTGTGTGTATATATATATATATATATATATATAGATGTGAATCTATGACAGGCATTCAAAGTTTTGATACATAGGACTCAAAGGTTCAAATCACAAAGATTTGAATACACTTTTCATCAGATCTCAAATATTTAAAAATATATATCTATTTTTTTTTACAGATGAGTATGCCTCCATGAACCCCCACACCCCCTGCTAATTATATACACTAACTCCATGACTGCGCTATGGTGGGGAAAAGATAAATGCCCCAAACCCAACTATACAGCAATCTAGAACTGAAAGAAAGCTAGTATGTGTAATCATCTGTACCTTCTTTTTTTCCTCTTGGAAAGTTGCTGCTTCAATGGATTTAATATATATTGGACAAAGAAGGTGTTAAACGCAGCTCTAGGCTGCCAGTAAATCTCCAATATGTATTACTTGAGAAGCACAGAGCACACTCTCATGTAGACAGTTTTTCATTGCTCTTGACTGCCATGATATGAAACTTGGATCAAAGTAGTTATACTGTTTTTCATATCTTGTAGGGTCTAATTCCTGGATGAACACTTTTGAATGTCAAGGATTGATGATAAATCACTGACTGATATATGTGATTCTGTGACTGTGAAAAACATCAGGGGTTCTGAACTAATAGTATGTACTATCTGCAGAATGAGATGGTGTCTCCTTACCATACTGATTGTGCAAAGCTTTTATTACAAATCAGTCTGTTAACAAATGTGTTTCTCAAAAACAAATGTCTCTTCTTTAATTTTTTTTTTTTACTGCGGCTTAGATGGTCAGAGTGTGAGGGAAATACCTAACTGCTACAATACTACAATACTACCTGAGGTACATTAAATGCAGTTTTGCCACAGGACACATTCATGTGGTTGCTACATGTAATCTGAGAGCCATAGAAATGCCTCTTCATATCATTTGTGTACTTTAGCATGTAGATGTCTTAACCTTAGTTGGTGCCTGGATCCCTCTTCAATGCAGATGAGTACAAGGAAGCTATCAGACAGGCTCTCTAGAGAATGACAAGTATGAAGAGTAGCAGTGGGAATATTTATAGGGTTACACATACCAGTTTAGCAGTGGGAATATATATATGGTTACATATACCAATTTAGCAGTAGGAATATTTATAGGATTACACATACCAGTTTAGTAGTAGGAATATTTACATGGTAACATATTTGTTTAAAAGATTAGCTGTAGTTCTAATAGATGTTTTAAAGAACTTCTCTTGGGTGAGACCCAAGAGCATGGAGGAAAAAAGAAAACAGGACAGGGCAGATTCAAAGAATGTTCAGAATGTTTAAACTAGCTATATATAAAAACAAAAAAAAATCAAATAGGTCAGATTGAGATAGTCAACCAAAAAAGTCCCTTCCACATATCTATTTGGGCAGGCTAGCTGTTGTTGGTGAAAGTTAAGGTGGTATGAAGCAAAAATGTGGTAACAACAATCAGTAGAATATGAGCACAGATGGCATGTAGGCAAGGCTGGAGACAGCAAAGCAGACCATGGCACACCATGTGCCCTCTGTGGGTGGATTTCTAGAAGAATATGAAAACTATGAAAACAATGCCACAACTCAGCATGTAGTCTAACATTTAATCTAAACTAATTGGTCTGTTTTTTTTCTTTACTCAAGAAAACTAATCTTTTTAGCTTTTAATTTCATTCATTATTTATACGGACCCAGGATATCTTTTTTACCACCTTATGATAATTTCCTCCAACGTATGGACTTTTGGACTTCCTGGTTTCAATTGGTATTCATAATCTGCTTGGAATGCCCAAGCATAAGTATACAGTATGCTTCATTTGTCTAGTATTTATTAAGCCTTGGAAAGGAAATATTAATATCTACTTCATCATCTTCATTGATGAACCTACACTGGTGTAAGGTCCAGATGTTAACATCTGTAACAGAATTTGTTGATCTTATTCTAAATTAATCTTGAGTTGATCATATCTTGATGATTGTACACCTGGATTTTTAATTTATTTGATTTTATAATGGATCACACTGCTATTTTTATACTCATAACCTTCTCCTTTCACTTTTCCCCCTATGCCATCAGAAACTTTTGTCCTTCTTGCAAGTTGTAAATATCATACACAAAGATAGCATGGGGGTACAGGAGGCAGTTCATTATGGGAGACATCAGTCATCATAATTCCTCAACTGTTTGCACCCTGGAGTGAAATATCATTTGGACAGGGCTCCTCTTAGCCAGGGCTCCCAACAAGCCAGGAGCACTGATTTCCTTAGAGACTATGTATTCCAATGTCTGGTCCATCTGCAATATGCCAAGTATTATGTCTGATCTACTGAGCAATACTGCCCTGGCATTTATCACTGAGAGATGGTTGGATGAAAACTTCTGTCTTTAACTAGTGGCATATGTGACCTCAAGCTTCACTCTAGAAATGATAGGACTGGAAGAAAGTGTTGCAATCCATTATCAGTCACTATTTTAATTATCTGGTGTAAAACTGTAACTACCAAGTCTTTTTCTATGTCATGGGCAGAGAAACAAGTTGTTATTTCTTGATTGCTGTTATGTATTGTAAGGGGGGTCACACTTTGTTCAAGTACTTTCCCTGTAATCAAATGGACTAAAAAATACTCTTAACTTGGTGTTCCAGTGTGGTACTACAACTGAAGAAGCCATCTCCTGGCCTGATACCAGCCTTATTCAGTTCTCAGTGCTCTTAATCCATTGATAACCCATGATTTTGAAATGGCAAAGTGCAGGAATTTAAATGCTTTAACATTTCATCAATTGTAAGAAGCCACAGTGGTGCAGCAGTAGCATTGTTGCCTCACAGCAAGAGGTTCTCCCATTCAGTTCTCAGCTGGAGCACCTTTTGTGTGGAGTCTGCATGTCCTCCCCGTGGTCGAGTGGCATTCAAAAGACATGCGTAAATGGGCATGTCTTCGTCGAAGGTTGAGCATCAAGCTGGCACCTTGACACCGTAAAAATCTACTGCCAATCATTAGTGGACAGGAGCTCCGCTGTGGCGACCCCTAAATGGGAAAAGCCAAGAGAAGAAGAACAACAACATTTCATCAATTGTCTTCTGCCGACCACCAGGTCCTTTTTCACCCATATTGCTCCAGGTCCAAGCAATTTACTTGTAGCTTACATTAAAGCTGTTAAGCTATAACTGGATGTGGTTATGCCATCTCATGGATGTCCTGTCTAACTTGTTGTACCTGAGTCATGGTTCTGAAACAAACTGTATGCAGCAAGGAGGATAAGGTGGAGATGTGAGCATAAACAGAGATGGTCATCTCCATTTGAGGGCACACTTGGGTTTGATGAGCACTAGGCTGCTTTTCAGGCTGATATCTCTAATAAGAATGCATGTCTAGAGAGATCTCATCTACATCAAACCGAAAAGTTGCACTTTTCTGAGTTATGGATAGAATGAGTAATCTGGCCTGTCTTACCCCTTAACACGTTTTCTTCCAAGGAACATGAGCTAGCTGTTCAGTTCTTTACAACTATGAATATATCACTGAGGGTAACATCCTCCCCATCTTAAATTGTATGGTAGATTTCTTTATCAGGACTGGCAGCATCATTTGAATTTAGAATGAGTTTCAGATGCCAAATTATAACGGTCTCATTTCAGCTGTAGTGAGTGCTCAACCTGTCAACTACAGCCTAGAACCATGCTTATTAAATTTAGTTAACATTTGTCATAATGTGCATGAGTCCATGTTTTATCAAATCATACTTTCATCTTTGAATAGTGCTGCATTCTATCTGTTTGGAAGAAGACCTTGGTGACTGCTATTCTAAAAAGTCAACTCATGTCCTAGAAGAACTTAATACTTCCCAGTACCAATCTTCCCTTCACTAGTGAGGTCATCCAGAAAAATGGTTATTCAAAGCTTGATTTAAGTTTACAGGAATTTCAAGCTCATGATCTATTGCAGTCCAGCTTTTGCACCAGGTGCAGTATTAAGACTGCCATTACTAGGGTAACAAAAGACGTATCTGTGGCTAGAGATTGGTATTGTTATTCTACCCTTGCCGTACTTGATCTCTCCTCAATATTTGTTATGGTTGTCCTCAAATGCTGTTACATCATCTGGAAACTTATTGCAGGTTTTCAAGTACTGTCCTAGATTGTTTTTCTCCTGTATTGTTGGGCATATGCAACAGAGAGTTTCTACTTTCCAGTCATCATCTATGTATGTGTCACTTCTGACAAGCACAGATTTTGGATCCTTTATAGTTTTCCATACACACATATATATCTATATATATATATATATATATATATATATATATATATATATGTGTGTGTGTGTGTGTGTGTGTGTGTGTGTGTGTCTGTGTGTGTGTGTGTCTGTGTGTGTGTGTGTGTG